>NC_057801.1:559497353-559611109 GCF_018294505.1 Triticum aestivum
AAACGGGGGTCCTGTTCATCGGGAGGGGTGTGGCGTACCGCAAAACGGGACTCCACGGGATATTGTTCATCTCCACCGTCGACCTCCTCCAGCCTCCATGGGCTCCTGTTCATCCAGTCTCCACCGCGCTTTACTCCACCGGCTACTGTTCAACCACCCCTCCACTGTCTACTATTCATCCTGCCCTCCACCGTCTACTGTTCATCCAGCCCTCCACACCAAGGGGTCCTGTTCAACCACCCCTCCACGGCCACCCCTCCACCGTCTACTGTTCATCCAGCCCTCCACACCACGGGGTCCTGTTCATCCAGAGGCAACGCCACCGCTCACTGTTCAACCAACCCCCCGCAACACTCACTATTCATCTAATCGATCGGCTTCAGTTAGCAGCAGTAGCGAAGGAATCGCTCCATCGGGTTCAGTTAACAGCCATCGATCGATCGCTCGGGTTCAGTAACGCGTAGCCTCAGTGCAATCGCTCAGGTTCAGTTAGAGCCCAACACCCTGCTCGGGTTCAGTTAGAGCCAACGCCTCGCACACACACGCGTACGTGTACTAGAGAAACACGCATCGCTCGGCCCCCGACCTCCCACCGTAACCGGCAACTCCCCGGAATTTTCCTCCCCCTTGCTTCTACCACGGTTTTTTCCGTCATGGATGACCCAAAGAATGTCATGCAGTTGCGTCTCTGGCCCGCCCAGGACGAAAAGCCCATTTTATGTCATGATTTTTTGTCATAGAAGTAGGAGCCCACCACATCTATGATGATACCGGGTTTTGTCACAATTATCGTCATAGAAGTGTCATATGTATGACAGAAAAAAAATTCGTTCGACCCAAAATGTCACGGATGTGTCTTTTTTTTGTAGTGATGGTTGACATCATATTTAGCAAGCATTTCACAGAAAGCACCATGAATAAAATGTGAACCACCATCAGTCATTAAATATCTAGGGACCCCAAATCTCAGAAAAATAAATTCTTTAAGAATCTTAATAGAAGAGTTATGATCAACACTACTAGTTGGAATAGCTTCTACCCACTTAGTAACGTAATCAACAACAACTAAAATTGGTATATACCCATTAGAAGAAGGAAAAGGTCCCATATAATCAAAGCCCCAAACATCAAATGGTTCAATAACTAGTGAATAATTCATAGACATTTCTTGACGTCTACTAATATTACCAATTCTTTGACATTCATCACAAGATAAGACAAACTTACGAGCATCCTTGAAGAGAGTAGGCCAATAAAAACCGGATTGTAATACCCTGTGTGCAGTTCTATCTCCAGCATGGTGTCCTCCGTAAGCCTCGGAATGGCACTTGTGTAGGATCTGTTCCTGTTGATGCTCAAGTACACAACGTCTAATAACACCATCTACTCCTTCTTTATAAAGGTATGGGTCATCCCAAAAGTAATGTCCTAAATCATAGAAAAACTTTTTCTTTTGCTCGTATGTGAAACTAGGTGGTATAAATTTAGCAATAATGTAATTAGCATAGTCAGCATACCGTGGAGTATTACGAGAAGTATTTATGACAGCTAATTGCTCATCAAGAAAGTTATCATTAATAGGTAGTGGGTCATCAAGAACATTTTCTAACCTAGACAAGTTGTCCGCTACGGGGTTCTCAGGTCCCTTTCTATCATGCAAATCAAATTCTTGCAGCAAGAGAACCCATCTAATAAGTCTAGGTTTAGCATCTTTATTTTCCATAAGATATTCAATAGCAGCATGATCGGTATGAATAGTTACTTTGGAATCAACAATATAAGATATGAACTTGTCATGAGCAAAAACAACTGCTAAAAATTCCTTTTGAGTAGTAGCATAATTTCTCTGGGCACTGTCTAGAGTTTTACTAGCATAATGAATAAAATTCAATTTCTTATCAACCCTTTGCCCTAGAACAACACCAACAGCATAATCACTAGCATCACACATAATTTCAAAGGGTAAATTCCAATCAGGTGGTTGAATAATAGGTGTAGAAATCAAGGCTTTCTTAAGTATTTCAAATGCTTCTACACAATTATCATCAAAAACTAAAGGAACGTCTTTTTGCAATAGATTAGTGAGAGGCCTAGAAATTTTAGAGAAGTCTTTAATAAACCTCCTATAGAAACCAACATGACCAAGCAAGCTTCTTATACCTTTGATATCTTTAGGACACGACACTTTTTCAGTAGCATAAACTTTAGCTTTATCCACTTCAATACCTCTTTTGGAAATTTTATGCCCCAAGACAATACCTTCATTAACCATAAAGTGGCACTTCTCCCAATTCAAAACAAGATTAGTTTCTTCACATCTCTACAAAACTCGATCAAGGTTTCTTAAGCAATCATCAAAAGAAGTTCCATAAATGAAGAAATCATCCATAAAAACCTCAACAATCTTTTCACAGAAGTCAGAGGATATAGCAGTCATACATCTTTGAAAGGTAGCAGGTGCATTGCATAAACCAAAAGGCATATGGCTATAAGAAAATGTACCGGAAGGGCAAGTAAAAGTGGACTTTTCTTGGTCCTCTTTTGACACAGGTATTTGAGAAAAACTAGAATAACCATCTAGAAAGCAAAAATGTGTATGTTTGGATAGTCTTTCTAGCATTTGATCAATAAAAGGTAGAGGGTAATGATCTTTTCTAGTAGCTTTGTTTAATACCTGTAACAATTCTTTGAGGGGTCAATTCATTCTTATCATTAGGAATAACAGTAATACCTCCCTTCTTAGGGACAGAATGAACGGGACTGGCCCATCTACTATCAGCAATAGGATAAATTATACATGCCTCCAAAAGCTTTAGTATTTCATTTCTAACCACTTCTTTCATCTTAGGAATTAATCTTCGTTGATGATCAACAACTGGTTTAGCGTCAGGCTCCAATTAATTTTGTGCTGACATAGAGTGGGACTAATGCCCTTAAGATCATCAAGAGTATATCCAATAGCGGCACGGTGCTTCTTCAAAGTTTTCAATAATTTCTTTTCTTCATGCTCTGAAAGGTTAGCACTAATAATAACAGGATATATCTTCTTTTCATCAAGATAAGCATATTTCAAAGTATCAGGTGATTGTTTAAGCTCAAACACGGGATCACCCTTGGGTGGAGGAGGATATCCAAGGATTTCAACAGGCAAATTGTGTTTTAAAATAGGCATTTGGTTAAAGAATATTTCATATAATTCCTTTCTTTCATTCATAAACATATCATTTTCATGGTCTAGCAAATATTGTTCTAAAGGATTAGTAGGAGGCATGGCAATAGAAGCAAGACAAATAATTTCATCCTTACTAAGCATTTATTTATCATGGGGTTGTCTACGAAATTTAGAGAAATTAAAATCGTGAGACACGTCCCCAAAACTTATAGTAACAATTTCTTTCTCACAGTCTATCTTAGCATTAACAGTGTTCAAGAAAGGTCTACCAAATATAATGGGACAAGAATCATCTTGTGGGGAACCAAGAACATGAAAATCAGTAGGGTATTTTATTTTCCCACACAAGACTTTAACATCTCTAATAATCCCAATTGGTGATATAGTATGTCTATTGGCAAGCTTAATAGTAGCATCAATATGGTGTATCTCAGCAGGTGCAATATCATTCATATTTCCTTGATATAGGGTAAAAGGAATTGCACTCACACTAGCACCCACATCACATAAGCCATGATAACAATGATCTCTTGTTTTAATAGAAACACCAGGCATGCCAATAAAGGGTCTACGTTTATATTTACTATCAGGTTTAGCAATTCTAGCAGCTTCATCACAGAAATAAATAACATGGCCATCAATATTATCAACCAAGCGATCTTTAACCATAGCATTACTAAGTTCAACTTTAATTTGTTCAGGGGGTGTAGGTGTTGTAGTATAACCCTTACGAACCATAGTTGAAGCTTTAGCATGTTCCTTGGTTCTAACAAGAAAAGGTGGTTTCTCAATATAAGCAGTAGGTACAACAGGATCAACATTATAAGTAATAGTTTCTTCTTCAACTTTAATAGGTTCTACTACTTTTACTTCAATGGGAGGATGATATTTAAACCACTTCTCTTTTGGGAGATCAACATGAGTAGCAAATGATTCACAGAAAGAAGCTACTATCTTAGAGTCAAGCCCATATTTAGTGCTAAATTCACGAAAAGCATTGGTATCCATAAAAGATTTAGCACAATTAAACTTAAGGTTTATACATGACTAATTACCTTCGTCGAGTTCCCAATCTTCATACTTGCATTTAATTCTTTCCCGATAAATCTCATTTGAATTCAATAATCTTCTTCATAAAAGAACCAGTACAAGAAGTATCGAGCATGGATTGATCATTACGAGAAAGCCGAGCATAAAAATTATGAATAATATTTTCTCTTGAGAGCTCATTATTTGGGCATGAATATAACATTGAATTAAGCCTCCCCCAAGCTTGAGCGATACTTTCTCCTTCACGAGGCCAAAACATATAAATATAATTCCGATCACGATGAACCTGATGCATAGGATAAAAGTTTTGATGAAATTCCAATTTCAATCGGTTATAGTTCCAAGATCCAATATCATCACATAGCCTATACCATGTCAATGCCTTTCCCTTCGAAGATAAAGGGAAGACCTTCTTCTTGACTTCATCGTCGAGCAAACTTGCAAGATTAAATAATCCAAAAACTTCATCCACATAGATTAGATGCATATCAGGATGTAATGTTCCAGCTCCTCCATAAGGATTAGCCAGCAGTTTCTCTATTATATCTGAAGGAATTTCATAATAAATATTTTCAGTAGGTTCAGTAGGTTTAGGAGCAACTCTTTTCTCTAACGGTCGAGGTGAAGATACCCCGAACAAGCCCCTCAAAGGATTATTTTCCATAGTGACAAATGACAATAAATTTAAGCACGTAATATAAATGTTTCCTTACCAAATTCCACTCACCAAAGGCGCTTCACTCCCTGGCAATGGCGCCAGAAAAGAGTCTTGATGGCAGACAAGTACATGGGATCTATCATAGTCCTTTCGATAAGTAAGAGTGTCGAATCCAACGAGGAGCAGAAGGAAATGACAAGCGGTTTTCATCAAGGTATTCTCTGCAAGCACTGAAATTATCGGTAACAGATAGTTGTGTGACAAGATAATGTGTAACGGGTAACAAGTAAAAAGAGTAACTAAGGTGTAGCAAGGTGGCACAATCCTTTTTGTAGCAAAGGACAAGCCTGTACAAACTCTTATATAATGCAAACCGCTCCCGAGGACACATGGGAATTATTGTCAAGGTATTTGTCATCATGCTTATATGATTCGCGTTCGTTACTTTGGTAATTTTATATGTGGGTGGACCGGTGCTTGGGTGTTGTCCTTACTTGGATAAGCCTCCCACTTATGATTAACCCCTCTCACAAGCATCCACAACTACTAATAAGAATTAAGATAAATCTAACCATAGCATGAAACATATCGATTCAAATCAACCCCTTATGAAGCAGCAGATAAACTAGGGTTTAAGCTTCTGTCACTCTAGCAACCCATAATCAACTTATTACTTACCAATGCCTTCCCCTAGGTCCAAATCATGGTGAATTGTCATGTAGTCGATGTTCACATAACACCACTAGAGGAAAGACGACATACATCTCATCAAAATATCGAACAAATACCAAATTCACATGATTACTTATAACAAGACTTCTCCCATGTCTTCAGGAACAAACGTAACTACTCACAAAGAATATTCATGTTCATAATCAGAGGAGTATTAACTATCATTAAGGATCTGAACATATGATCTTCCACAGAATAAACCAACTAGAATCGACTACAAGGAGTAATCAACACTACTAGCAACCCACAGGTACCAATCTGAGGTTTTGAGAATAAGATCGGATACAAGAGATGCACTAGGGTTTGAGGGGAGATGGTGTTGGTGAAGATGTTGATGGATATTGACCCCATCTCGATGAGGGGATCGTTGTTGATGATGATGGCTTTGTTTTCCCCCTCGGGAGGGAAGTTTCCCCGGCCGAACAGCTCTGCCGGAGCCCTAGATTGGTTCTGCCCAAGTTCCGCGTCGAGACGGTGGCGCTTGATCCCAAAAGATTCCTCTTGATTTTTTCCAGGTCAAAACACATCATATAGTAGAATATGGGCACCGAAGGCCTGCCAGGGGGCCCACAAGGCAGGGGGGCATGCCCCCACCCTTGTGGCTTCCTAGTGGGGCCCCTATGGTACTTTCTTCGCCCAATATTTTTATTAATTCCAAAATAATTCTTCATAAAGTTTCAGGACTTTTGGAGTTGTGCAAAACAGGTTTCTCAGATTTGCTCCTTTTCCAGTCCAGAATTCCAGTTGCTGCATTCCCCATCTTCATGTAATCCTTGTAATATAAGAGAGAAAAGGAATAAGTATTGTGCTACAGTGTGTAATAACATCCCATAATGCAATAAATATCAATATAAAAGCATGATGCAAAATGGATGTACCATGCATCAATGAGGATAATCCTCAAGTTACGGACCCATTCCGTGTAGTTGCTAACATCATCTTTCAACTTAGCTTTCTCTAGGAACGCATTAAAATTCAGGGGAACGATAGCTCGGGCCATTGATTTACAACATAGATATGCAAAACTATAAAACTAAGTTAATGATAAATTAAGTTCAATTAATCAAATTACTAGAGAACTGCCACTTAAATAAACATCCCTCAAGTTATCTAAGTGATACAAGATCCAAATCAACTAACCCATGTCCAATCATCACGTGAGATGGGGTAGTCATCAATGGTGAACATCTCTATGTTGATCATATCTATTATATGACTCACGTTTGACCTTTCGGACTCTAGTGTGACCATGTCTGTACAAGCTAGGCTCGTCAAGTTTAACCCAAGTATTCTACATGTGCAAAATTGTCTTACACCTGTTGTATGTGAAGTAGAGTCTATCACACCCGATCAATAGGAGGTGCTTCGAAACGATGAACTTTGGCAATGGTGCATACTCGGGGAGAACACTTTTATCTTGAAATTTAGTGAAGGGATCATCTTATAGTGCTACCGCCATTCTAGGCAACATAAGATGCATAAAAGATAAACATCACATGCATTCAAAATATGTGACATGATATGGCCATCATCATCTTGTGCGTTTGATCTCCATCTCCAAAGCATCATCATGATCTCCATCGTCACCGGCTCGACACCTTAATCTCCATTGTTGCATCGGGGTCGTCTCGCCAACTATTGCATCTACAACTATTGCTAACTGAAAGTGCGTTACATCGACTAGAGGGGGGTGAATAGGAGATTTTTATGAATTCTTCATTGAGGAATTTTAGGGTGAGGAAATTCCTAAGCGAAGAACTACTTGCAGCGGAATAAGTACTTAGGTATAAGCATAATAGAGCAACAACATAGTCATCATGATCAAAATGAAAGACAAACACAGAGTACAGGAAGCATAAACACAGGATAAGCAGGATGAACACAAACTGACTGAAGAAATAGGATTGAGGAATTAGAGAAAGTCTTCAGTCAAAGTCTTCAAACAGTAATGATCAGGTTCATCAACACATAACTGAGGAAATGAAAGGGTTGAGGAAATATAACCAGTAGGCTTGGTGAAGACAATGATTTGGTCGACCAGTTCCAACTACTGTGATAGTTTTACGTCTGGTTGGAGCGGCTGAGTATTTAAACTCGAGGACACACAGTCCTGGACACACGATCCTCACCATATTCTCCTTGAGCTAAGATCTCGCAAATCTCACCCAACAGTAGTGGTAAGTCTTCACAGGTGACTTCTAAACCTTCACAAACTAGGTCACTCGGTGATCCACAATTCCTCTTGGATGCTCAGACCATGACGCCTAACCGTCTGGAGGATACACAGTCCTCAAAGGTAACAAGCATCGGTTCCACGCAGGAACAATCTCTTCAGTGATGCTCAATCACTTTGGGTTTGTAGGTGTTTGGGTTTGGGATTTGGGTTTTTCCTCACTTGATGATTTTCGCTCAAAGTCCTCGGAGGATGGGATGCTCTTAAATGACAAGTGTCAGTTTCTCTCGGAGCATCCAACCAGCTAGTGGCTGTAGGGGGGGGGCGGTTATTTATAGCCTAGGGAGCAGCCCGACATGATAAGACATAAATGTCGTTTAGGATATGACCGTTAGGTGGTAGGATATTTTGGACAGCTGGCGCATGGCACAACAACGGTCGGATTTGAGGTTCAAATTCCTCAGGGCTATCATGTTCCTCACTGTGTAGGCAATCCGCACTCGCGAATTCCTAACTCCTCAGTCAGAACAAATTCCTCAGAGACCAGAAGATCTCCGTCTCTATGTGAGGGAGTCCTGGACTAGGGGGTGTCCGGATAGCCGAACTATCATCATCGGCCGGACTCCAAGACTATGAAGATACAAGATTGAAGACTTCGTCCCGTGTCCAGATGGGACTTTCCTTGGCATGGAAGGCAAGCTTGGCAATACGGATATGTAGATCTCCTACCATTGTAACCGACTCTGTGTAACCCTAAGCCCTCTCCGGTGTCTATATAAACCGAATGGCTTTAGTCCATAGGACGAACTACAATATACCATAGGCTAGCTTCTAGGGTTTAGCCTCCTTGATCTCATGGTAGATCTACTCTTGTAATACCCACATCATCAATATCAATCAAGCAGGACATAGGGTTTTACCTCCATCAAGAGGGCCCAAACCTGGGTAAAACATCGTGTCCCTTGTCTCCTGTTACCATCCGCCTAGACGCACAGTTCGGGACTCCCTACCCGAGATCCGCCAGTTTTGACACCGACATTGGTGCTTTCACTGAGAGTTCCTCTGTGTCGTCACCGATAGGTTCGATCATCAACAACGACGCAGTCCAGGGTAAGACCTTTCTCCCAGGACAGATCTTCGTATTCGGCGGCTTTGCACTGCGGGCCAATTCACTTGGCTATCTGGAGCAGATCGAAAGTTATGCCCCTGGCCGTCAGGTCAGATTTGGAAGTTTGAACTTCACGGCTGACATCCGCGGAGACTTGATCTTTGATGGATTCGAGCCACAGCCGAGCGCGCCGCACTGTCACGATGGGCATGATTTAGCTCTGCAGCCAGACAGTGCCTTGGAGGCCGCACATGAGTCCGCTCCGATCCTCAATTCGGAGCCGGCTGCACAGATCGAGGACGGGTGGCTAGACAACGCCTCGGGGGCTGCAACCTCTACGGCGATGGAGCCGAACACTGACCTTGTCCCTCATGAAGCTCGTGACTCCGAGGTGCCGGACTCCTCGCCGGACTCCGAACCTCCCGCGCCCCGTCCAATCGAATCCGATTGGGCGCCGATCATGGAGTTCACCGCTGCGGACATATTTCAACACTCACCTTTCGGCAACATCTTGAGTTCGCTAAAGTATCTCTCGTTATTAGGAGAGCCCTGGCCGGACTGTGGTCAGGACGGTTGGGATGCGGACGACGAAGAAATTCAAAGCCCACCCACCACCCACTTAGTAGCCACTGTCGACGATCTAACCGACATGCTAGACTTCGACTCCTAAGACATCGACGGTATGGACGACGATGCAGGAGATGACCAAGAACCAGCGCCTACTGGGCACGGGAAAGCCACCTCATCATATGACATATACATGGTGGATATCCCAAAGGATGGGAATGGCGAAGGAACAGCGGAGGATGACCCTCCAAGAAACAGCCCAAGCGTGGTCATCAGCGGCGCTGCTCTAAATCCCGCCACAGCAAGAATGGAGATTCTGGCACCGGAGATAATAACACCCAGACAGTGCCGAAGACAACCCCCTCCAGCAAGATTCAGCACAGGAGGACGGAGACGCCAGCCCTCATGAGAGAGCAGCAGACGAAGAGGTAGAGGATTACATGCCTCCCTCCGGAGACGAGGCAAGCCTCGACGACACGAATTCGTCGTACCTGAGGATCCCGTCGAACAAGAGCTTTTAAACGCAGGCTTATGGCCACGGCAAACAGCCTCAAGAAAAAGCAGCAGCAGCTTAGAGCT
Organism: Triticum aestivum; assembly: GCF_018294505.1. NCBI lineage: Eukaryota > Viridiplantae > Streptophyta > Magnoliopsida > Poales > Poaceae > Triticum > Triticum aestivum. The sequence continues at coordinate 559,507,393 of NC_057801.1, forward strand.
GATCAAGATCTGCTAGCCGACAGATGGACTGAAGTCCTTGGGGCCGAAGAGCATGAGCTCGAACGCCCCTCCAAAAGCTACCCTAAACGCAAGCTGCTCCCCCGATTAGAGGAGGAGGCATATGAACCTGCATCACCAGCAGACAATACGGCTGACCGACCACCCCGTGGCCGCGACAGAGAGGCCTCTAGGCCCTCCACTAGAACCGTACCCCGGCATCGCTCGAAAAGCACAAGGCCACAGGGGAACGCTCTGGACTTGCGAGATATATTGGAGGATAAGGCAAGACAATCAAGATCGATCTATGGATCGCGTGGGCGCCCCATGATACGTGACGACAACCGTCGCGCCGGACACAGTAAGTCCGGCCGGGCCGAACACAGTAGACAAAGCTCTTTTGAACTTCGTCGTGATATCGCCCAATACAGAGGCGCCGCACACCCACTATGCTTCACAGATGAAGTAATGGATCATCAAATCCCCGAAGGGTTTAAACCCGTGAATATTGAATCTTATGATGGCACAACAGACCCCGCGGTTTGGATCAAGGACTATCTCCTTCATATCCACATGGCCCGTGGTGATGATCTTCACGCCATCAAATACCTCCCACTCAAGCTTAAAGGACTAGCCCGGCATTGGCTTAACAGCTTGCCAGCAGAGTCAATTGGGAGTTGGGAAGAACTGGAAGCCGCATTCCTCGATAACTTCCAAGGCACGTATGTGTGACCACCACACGCTCACGACCTAAGCCATATAATTCAGCAGCCAGACGAATCGGCCAGACAATTCTGGACATGGTTCCTAACTAAGAAAAATCAAATCGTCGACTGTCCGGATGCGGAGGCCCTCGCGGCCTTCAAACATAACATCTGCGACGAGTGGCTTGCCCGGCACCTAGGACAAGAAAAGCCGAAATCCATGGCAGCCCTCACAGCACTCATGACCCGCTTCTGCGCGGGTGAGGACAGCTGGCTAGCCCGCAGCAACAACCTCAGCAAAAATTCTGGCAGTCCGGATATCAAGGACCGCAATGGCAGGTCGTGTCGCAACAAAAACAAATGCCGCATTAACAGTGACAATAGTGAGGATACGGCAGTCAATGCCAAATTCAGAGGCTCCAAACCCGGTCAGCGGAAAAAGCCATTCAAAAGAACTACTCCGGGTCCGTCCAATTTGGACCGAATACTCGACCGCTCGTGCCAGATACACGGCACCCCCGAAAAGCCAGCTAACCACACCGACATGGACTGTTGGGTATTCAAGCAGGCAGGCAAGTTAATTGCCGAAAACAATGACAAGGGGCTGCATAGAGATGACGAGGAAGAGACCCGACCGCCGAACAATAGAGGACAGAAGGGTTCCCCCCCACAAGTGCGGACGGTGAACATGATATACGCAACCCACATACCCAAAAGGGAGCGGAAGCGTGCACTCAGGGATGTATACGCGATGGAGCCAGTCGCCCGAAGTTCAATCCATGGTCTTCCTGCCCGATCACTTTTGATCGAAGGGACCACCCCACCAGCATCCGCCAAGGCGGATTCGCCGCATTGGTTTTAGACCCAATCGTTGATGGATTTCACCTCACCAGAGTCCTGATGGAGGGCGGTAGCAGCCTGAACCTGCTTTATCAGGATATAGTGCGCAAAATGGGCATAGACCCCTCAAGGATTAAACCTACAAAGACGACCTTTAAAGGCGTCATACCAGGTGTAGAGGCCAATTGTACAGGCTCAGTTACACTGGAAGTGGTCTTCGGATCCCCGGATAACTTCTGAAGCGAGGAGTTAATCTTCGACATAGTTCCGTTCTGCAGCGGCTATCATGCTCTACTCAGACGTATCGCGTTTGCAAAGTTCAACGTGGTGCCGCACTACGCATACCTCAAGCTCAAGATGCCAGGCCCTCAAGGAGTCATCATGGTCAACGGAAACACTGAACGCTCTCTCCGAATGGAGGAACATACAACGGCTCTTGCGGCAGAAGTACAGTGCAGCCTCTTAAGGCAATTCTCGAGTCCGGCCGCTAAGCGACCGGACACGGCTAAACGCGCCCGGAGTAACCTACAACAAGACCACCTGGCATGTTCCGAGCACGCGTAGCAATGCGGCCCCAACCCCAGCCCCTGCAAAATTTCAAGACAGGTCCTTCACGTACATCATTATGCTCTGGAGATACCATGGGCATAGGGGGAGGGGCACGACCACGATAGGCCCAGAATGCGGCTTAACCACACCAGGGGCTCTCAAGTGTGTCGTTCTTTTTTTTCTCTCTTTTTCTTTTTTTTACCCACAGGACTCCGTTCATCAGAGGCCCTGTCCGGCAGTAGACCTGCCGAACTCATGATGCAACAGCCAGGGAAGGAGAAAGGCTACGACGAATATCCAGGTGGTCTCCATTACGAGCATTAAATCTGTTTAATACACCATTCCGCAGCCTACCCCTGGAGGGGGACATGTTTAATAGTCCCATCCCTTGCTTATCGCACCATTTGTATCGTTCTGCATTCATAACAGTATTTCTTGAATAAACAATGCACCTTTTTTGCTTATAATTGCATTTCTTTCTTATACATATATGACATGTTGCATCCGTACACTTTGGTACGGCTAAATACACCAGGGGCTTATGCTTCCCGCATCATGGTGTGATAAGTCCGAACACTTTCACAAGTGCGGCACCCCGAACTTATAGCATTATATGCATCGGCTCCGAATCATGTCTTGGGTCAATAGTTGGGTTTGCCCGGCTCCCATGTTTTGGTACCTTATGTTCCGTTGTATCGGCTAAGGTAGCACTGGGAGAACCACTGCGATTGCGCCCCAGTTGAGCTGGGCGAGCGCCTCAGTGGAGAAAGCTAAAACTGACCGTCATGATGAGGCGAGAGCCGGTTGCTGTTCGAGAGGTTTTTTTGAGTCCCTAAAGACTTATGCCGCTTAGAGCAAGGAACCGGCTTTGTCCGTCCCAGGTGTGGATAGCGCCCCAAATTCGGCCTTCCGAACACTAGGGGCTTTGCCGAAATTTAAAATTATAGAATTCTATGGCTAAGTGAGAGTGTTCAAGCATTATAAGTCCGGTTGCCTTGTTCGTTGTGTTGAGCGCCTCCCTAGATGGACCCAAAAATGGGAACAAGAGTGCTCAAATTTATCCCAAACACCCCAGCACTCGTGGCATGGGGGCTGAAGCCGACGACTTGCCATCTCTCAGATTTGATAAACGGCCGCACAGAAGGTAATATTTTTAAATTAACAAGCGTTGCTTAGAGCATATGAACAAAGTTTTCAGCGCACAGGATAACAAAATGCGAGTCTACTCAAATATTACATCTTTGGAGCACTCACCCGCAATAATGCGGGCACCCTTCAAGACACTCTTATAATACATCTCGGGCGTGCAATACTCCTTGCCCGGCGGTGGCGCGTCCGTCACAAGCTTCTCAGCATCCATCTTGCCCCATTGGACCTTTGCGCGGGCAAGGGCCCGACGGGCACCTTCAATGCAGGCGGAGTGCTTGATGAGTTCAACCCATGGACACGCATCCACCAGCCGCCGCACCAGGCCGAAGTAGCTCCCAGGCATGGCCTCCTTAGGCCACAACCGAACTATGAGGCCCTTCATGGCTTGTTCGGCCACCTTGTGGAGCTCGACCAGCTGCTTCAACTAGTCGCTAAGGGGCACCGGATGTCCGGCCTCAGCATACTAAGACCAGAAGACCTTCTCCGTCGAGCTCCCCTCCTCGGCCCTATAGAAAGCGGCAGCATCGGACATGCTGCAGGGCAGATCTGCGAACGCTCATGGAGAGCTCCGAATTCGAGTAAGTGATAGGTAATTCACACTCACATGCTTACTTTGCATGAAAAATGCCTTACCCGCCGCTATTTTCTTCAACACCTCGATTTCCTGGAGGGCCTTGTAGGCTTCGACCTTAGCGGCTTTGGCACTCTCAAGAGCCGATGCAAGCTCAGACTCTCGAGTCTTCGAGTCATGCTCCAAACTCTCATGTTTTTCCACGAGAGCCTAGAGCTCTTGCTGTACCTCCGCCACCCGCGCCTCCTGCTTCTCTCGCTCGGTGCGCTCCGTGGCCGCATTACGTTCGGCCGCGGACACCGCCTCCTTCAGGGTCGCCACCTCGTTTGTGGCCCCTGCAATACCCATGTTATCCTTGTCATCCTTCTTGCAACCAAATCCTTTTCTGTAAGGTACAATTTTAATAAGGTGTTACTCACCTTCCTTATCCTCGAGCTGCTTCTTGGCACGGCCGAGCTCGTTCTCGGACCGCTCGAGGCTTTGCTTCAAAGTATTGACCTCCGCAGTCAGGGCGACAGAGGTCAGCAGCACAGCCTGCAATCCCATATTGACATACTTTTTTTATGACTCCTGCGTATATCTTTTTAGATCCTCAGTCCGACTTTTCTTTCCGAATACCGAACCGAGCATCAGGGGCTACTGTCTATGCAGTACTATTTTACATATATCAAAATTCTTACCTCAAAGCCTGTTAGAAGGCTGTTGCAGGCTTCGGTCAGCCCGCTCTTGGCGAGCTGAACCTTCTGAATCACCACACTCATGACAGTGTAGTGTTCCTCTTTGATGGAGGCGCCGTTGAGCGCCTCCAGCAAGCTATCCGGCGCCTCCGGTTGGACGGAGGCCGCCAGCGTCACGGTCTTTCCCTTCTTACGAAGGGGCCGCTCGCCGGACTTCGGAGCCACTACAGGTTCCGAGGCGGAGTCCGGTGCAAAGTCCGAGAGGTTGCCCTACGACACCTCCGGGGCCTCCTCCTCCTGGTGGGTCCCTTCCCGGGATCCCACCTCGGCATCGTCCGCATCACGGGGGGTGGAGACGGTCGGAAGAGAATCCATATCCGACGCACCCAAGGACCCGCTCGACGAAGCGGGAAGATCATCCTTGGGTGGACTGCAGGGTAGTATGCGGCATTAGAAAGACACCATGTGGAGAAAAGAAAAACCATGAAGTTATTTGGGAGTCCGGATACTTACGATCTCGCCAGAGGCTTGGCCCTTGGAGGCCAATCCTCGTCGTCGTCGCCGGCGTTGGCGGAGCAGTCCGGGGGAAGAGTCCTTCCCTTCTTGGACCCTTCGGCCTCCCTCGTTGGGGAGGCCTTCCTTTTCTTCCCTCCCCCCACTGGGGGAGAGGCCTCCTTCTCCTCCTCGCCTTTGTGGGAGGAATCTGCCTCGGAGTCATCATCCGATGACACCTGAAAACGGGAACTCTTTCGAGTGCCCGTGGCCTTCTTCTTGGCCTTCTTCTCCGGCACCACGTGGGGTGCCGGAGCCAGCAGCCCCATTAAGCGGGCGTCCGCCGAGTCTTCTGGCAATGGGGCCGGACAGATAGTCTATTCGGCCTTCTTCGGCCAGTCCTGTCAAAGGAGGGGTTTAGATCCCGCATAGAGTCAAACTATGGAAAACAAGTGTCCTATAAAGGGCAAAATCGCTTACCTCGCTAGCCGGACGCTGCGAGCTGAATCCGCGATCTTCGGTAGCGGATGCGGGAGCCTCGGCGCCCTTAAACAGCACCCTCCAGGCCTCTTCGTACGTAGTGTCGAAGAGCCCGCTCAAAGTCTGGTGCTGCGCTAGATCGAACTCCCACATATTGAAGTCCCGTTGTTGGCACGGGAGAATCCGGCGGATGAGCATGACCTGGACTACGTTGACAAGCTTGAGCTTCTTGTTCACTAGCTTTTGGATGCAGGCTTGAAGTCCGGTCAGCTCCTCCGAATCACCCCATGTCCGGCCATTCTCTTTCCAGGAGGTGAGCCGTATGGGGATGCCAGATCTAAATTTGGGGGCCGCTGCCCATTCAGGGTCACGCGGCTCGGTGATGTAGAACCACCTCGATTGCCACCCCTTAATGGTTTCCACGAAGGTGCCCTCGAGCCAGGTAACATTGGGAATCTTGCCCACCATGGCGCCTCCGCACTCCGCTTGGCTGCCCTTCACAACCTTCAGCTTGACACTGAAGGTCTTGAGCCACAAGCCGAAGTGAGGCTGGATGCAGAGGAAGGCCTCACACACGACGATAAACGCCGAGATATTGAGGATGAAATTCGGGGCCAGATCATGAAAATCCAGGCCGTAGTAGAACATGAGCCCCCGGACAAAGGGATGGAGTGGGAAGCCCAGTCCACGGAGGAAATGGGAAAGAAATACTACCCTCTCATGGGGCCTGGGGGTGGGGATGAGCTCCCCCTCGTTGGGGAGCTGGTGCGCGATGTCGCTGGACATATATCTGGCGCTGCGCAGCTTCTGGATGTGCCCCTCCGTAACGGAGGAGGCCATCCACTTGCCTCCCGCTCCGGACATAGTTGGAGAAGGTTGAGGTGAGATGTGCGGACTTGGGTGCTGGAGCTCGAGTTCACGGAGATGGATAAGCAAAGGAGTAAGAAGGCGTAGGTAAAAGGGTTGGATCTTTATCCCCTTATATGGGTGGACGAAAACATGCGGCCCCACCGGCTTGATAAAACTCGCTTATCTCCCAAGCGCCGCAATCAATGGCGCGGTTGGGTTACCCACGTCCGTATTGATGGGAATCCCGGAATAAGGGGAACATGATCTCTGCTTCGACAAGACGTGCCAAGGAAACCGGTTTGCTAAACACGATGAGGTGGTACAATAAAAACAATTCGAGTAAAGGCTTGGTAGTGGTGTGACGTCACGCCACAAAATACGTCAGCAGATTGAACTTGTGTAAATATTATTCTCTCTACGGTGGTATGTGGAATTTATTTTGCAGAGCCGGACACTATCTTGGTGTTCACAATCTTCTATAAATTATTCGGAGAAGGAACCCGCCTTGCAATGCCGAAGACAATATGCGCGCCGTACTCGTCGTCATTGAAGCCTGGTTCAGGGGCTACTGAGGGAGTCCTGGACTAGGGGGTGTCCGGATAGCCGAAATATCATCATCGACCGGACTCCAAGACTATGAAGATACAAGATTGAAGACTTCGTCCCGTGTCCGGATGGGACTTTCGTTGGCGTGGAAGGCAAGCTTGGAAATACGGATATGTATATCTCCTACCATTGTAACCGACTCTGTGTAACCCTAAGCCCTCTCCGGTGTCTATGTAAACCTTATGGCTTTAGTACATAGGACGAACAACAATCATACCATAGGCTAGCTTCTAGGGTTTAGCCTCCTTGATCTCATGGTAGATCTACTCTTGTAATGCCTACATCATCTATATCAATCAAGCAGGACATAGGGTTTTACCTCCATCAAGAGGGCCCAAACCTGGGTAAAACATCGTGTCCCTTGTATCCTGTTACCATCCGCCTAGACGCACAGTTCGGGACCCCCTACCCGAGATCCACCGGTTTTGACATCGACACTGTCACTGAAGAAATTGACTGAACTGATATGAGATTTCCAATGGCTTCACTCGAAGGATTGGGTAGGTGTAGGATTTTGAGATGAGCATCACATGGAAACCAGTTTCCTTAATATTACCTCGACCCCCTTTAACAGTACGGTGTTTCTCAAGACTCAAGAAGAAGAAAACGAAACTATGAAAACAAAAGTCTTTGCGCTTCATAATCCTCGCATGAATATCCAAGTCTTCAAGGTCACACCAATTTCTTCACTTTCAAAGTCTTCAAGAGAACCAAAGTCTTCAGCCGAAGATATTCATTTTTAGGGGTCGACTTTCACTATAAATATCAAACTCCTCATCGACTTATAGAGCATGTGTACACTCATAAACATATTAGTCCCTTAACCTATAAGTCTTCAATACACCAAAATCACTACGGGACACTAGATGCACTTACAATCTCCCCCTTTTTAGTGATTGATGACAATATAGGTTAAGTTTTCAACGGGGATAAACATATGAATTGAAAGTACTCAATATTGAGGAATTTGATTGCAACATATAGAAGAACTCCCCCTGAGGATGTGCATAGTGAGGATCTTGCTTTGAAGCAATGCACACTTGAAGAGTAGAATCATGGAGATGTCCCTCTATATCTTGTAATTCATACACGCATTTAACATATAGAATGAAGAATTTGAAATGCATGATGAAATATGGTGACTGATGTAATTCATCATGCGTGCATAACATATATGAGGAAATAGCATGCAGAAAACAGAGAAAAAGTATCAGGTCACAAACAGACTTAAGTTTACAACTCATCCAGCAAACACTTCAGAAGAGCAAGAGTTGCAACTTAACAAAAATAAACGCCCATATAGATAGACCCGCTTGAATACTAACTGAAATTTCTCCCCCTTTGTCCTCAAATGACCAAAAGGGACGAAAAGTGAGGACTAACGCCCCTGGAGAATTTCATCATGAAGTCGAGTGAGGAGTGCTAGTGTGGTTGGGGTCGGTTGTAGTAGGGCCTAACGCAGTGTCGTCCAAGTCTTCATTTTCATCAGTGTCGCGGGATGAAGAATATGAGTTGGGTACCAAAGGAGGAACTTCAACCTTCTTAACTTTCTTCGGTGGAGGTTTAGACCAGCAGAAGTCCTGTTGGAAACCCATTTGCTTGAGATCTTCATCACCGTAGAGATGAGTCAAAACAACCTAGGTGCGATCAAAAACTTCGTTGAGGTAGTAATGGTTCTTCTTCACTAAATTATATGTTGCAGTCATGTTGTGAAGAACAGCGCCAAACTGACGCTTTACCCATTTATGATTGCGATCCACCTTTTGATGAAGACTAAGGAGAAGGTCACGATCAGTCATCACCCTTGGAGCTGTAGCTTGAGGACTTTGCTTTGAGGCATCGGCGGCAGAATCATGAGTAGCAGAGTCGTCATTGGTGGAATATGAAGCAGCTTTGCAAAATTGTCCATCCAATGGATGATTGCCCTCATCAATAATAGCAGTAGCCTTGCCCTTTTCATCAACCCAGGAAAATGTCCGCTTGAGGACTTCAATAGGGGGCAAGAAACTACCATGGTTGAGAGTATCAACTTTGTAGTTGAGTGAAGACCTTGATCTGAGGAATCTCATCATCCAGGGTGCATAAGGATTCAACTCAAAAGGAGACATTGCAACATTTGTCGAAGTCCTCATGAAGAAATCATGGTAGTTCACTGGAATATCGTGCATGATATTGAAAAGCAGATTCTTCATGATGCCAACAACTTCTTCATCATTGGAGTCATGGCCTTTGATAGGACTCGGAGTCTTGGTTAGAATGTGATATACAGTTCTTGGCACATATTGCAATTCCTTCACAAGGAACTTTGTCCTTGAAGCTTGACCAGGCTTCAATGGTTTCATCAACACTTGCATGAAGTGATCAGACAGTTCAGTTTCACTATAGATGAGACGCGCACCTTCTGGGGGAGGACTGACAGGTATGGCACGAAGCAATTCAGTGCCCGGTGCCTTATAGTGAGTGTTCTCTGTCATCCAGTCCAACACCCATGAGTTCACATCTTCAGCATTGCATGTGATGTGCAGTGTCACATAGAACTGAAGAATGAGTTCTCATTCCAATCACAGATGTCAGTGCAGAAGTTTAGCAATCCGGCATCATGAATAGCATCGAGGACTGGTGTGAAGCAAGGTAGTGATTCCATATCAACATGAGGAATATGCCATGGTCGAAGACTTTGTCCTTGTTGAAGAGCACTGAAGAATAGAAATTGGCTTGGCTGGCTGTCAGGAAGTGCTTCCTCCTCAGACGAGCAGAGTCATAGGGATTGTAGTCAGTGAAGAATACATGCTCATTGAAGAAAGCATCAGCCTTGAATTTCGGAATCTTGGAGAATGGATTCTTCGACTTTGGCTGAGGAGTATCAGTTAGTTGAAGAATAAGCTCAGGAATCTCAATCTCCAGAGTCGTAGGCTGAGGAATATCAGCTTCTGCTTCAGTAGCAGCCTGGGCCTCCATTTCTTCATCATCTTTTTCATTAGCACTAGTGGCTGGAATCTCTTCATGAATGGAAGGAGTAGGATGAATTTCATCAGAGCCCATATGAATTTCAGTAGATACTAGGGACTGAGGAATTTGCTGTAGTGGTGTGAACATGGGAGAGTTGGGGTGCTGACTTTCCCAAAAGTCATCATTCATGACAGGTGTGGTGCTCCCAATGTCCACATCCTCATCCTCTTCCATTTCTTCAATGTCGGACTCTTCAGCTGTGAACTGAGGCATTGGCGATGATACCAGGGGAGTTGAAGTGATAACACCAACTTCAATTTCTTCAGCAGATTCTTTAGGAATTTGATATTCTTCACCAAAAGGAACAAGTTCCTTTGATGGCATGCTTGAGAGAGGAACAACATCAATAGGGTTCTCAATTGAGATTGTCAAAATCTTCGCCTTCTTGGGTGCAAAAGACTCTAAGGAAATAGATGCTTTCCTTTTCTTCAGAGCAGCTCGCTCCGCAGCCTTTGTTTTCTTCACTTCCAAAGCAGAAGGAAGAATTGGAGATGGTGTTGGCGTTGGCGCAGGAGGAGCAGAGGAAATTGGTTCAATTTCTTTAGGCACAACTAATGCAGTTGGCCTTTCTTGAGCAATTTCTTCAGGCACAACTTCGTCTTCTTCAGCTATCCTGACTTGTTCTTCAGGCGCAACACTAGTGGTTACCCTGGCGGTTTCTTCAGTGACTGGTATTTCTTCAGTCCTAGCACTTGCAGTTTCATTAGCAGCCTGATTTTCATCAGCGGTGCTGGCATGTCCTTCAGTCGGCTGGGCAGATGCTTCAGCTAGAGGAACCTCAATGTGTGATGGATCAGCAACATTGGAGGTGAATTTCTTCGTCAGTTTGACAAATCTGACTTTGGCTCCCAGCCACTCTGCTTTGTAAGCTTCAAATTCATCACTGAGCTTTTTGATCTTAGTTTGCAGAGCGAGGAGTTGTTCAGGTGAAAGGTTCAGAACATTGTCCTTCAGATAGCGTTGTTTCTTATACTGCGCTTTCTTAGCAACTCTGGCTTGATCATATTTCCACTTTTCTTTAGTTATGAACATCGTCAACATGTGACTTTGTTCAGGAGTGAGGCCCAGCTCTGGCGGAGGAGTGTTTGGATCTTTGTGCCAGAGGTCAATGAAATCTAGGATCTTCCTTGGATCAAATAGAAGGGGAACAACACTCCCTTTAGCTCTATCAGCCCTTTGCTCTTTGTTTCTGATGATTTCAGCCAATTCTTCATCACCAGCCTCATCCTCAGATGGAATTTGAAAGACCACCTGCTTCTTGTGAGCACTTGGTCTGGTGCCTCATCCAGTAGTGGTTTTGGTCTTCAGCACAGTTGGGCTCTTTGAAGATTTATGAGGAACTGAAGAACTTGCAGAAGCTCCTGAGGCAATAGATATGACTATGGTCCTTTGGCAAGTGGTGAGATGCACAGGTGCCGAGGACTTTGCCGGAGGAGCTGAGGGTTTTGAAGCCTGAGGAACTGGTACAACTTGAGGAACTGGGGCAGCTTGAGGAATTTTCCTTAATGGCATAGAGGAGCTTGGCTGTGAGCGCATTTCTAAGGAGCTTGGCCGTGAGGGCATTGCTGAGGAAATTGGTTTTCGAGCAGTCTTCTTGGGCATAGCCTTCTTGCTCGTGGTGGCCTCAGCAGCGGCAGCAGTAGAACCTTCGTTGAATTTCTTCACTGCTTCTTTAGCCTGCTTTGCCAACTTGGCCTGCTTCTTGGCCTATTCATCAGCATAATCCTCACCACGTTTAAGGCTTGTTAGATCACCTCTTTGGCCAGGTGCCATCGGAGGTCTTGGGCATGGAGGGTTGAGAGTGAATTTCTTCATATACTTCGGAGTAACATATTTGTACTCTCTCCACTCATGTGTCCATCTGCATTCAATCTTTTGAATGCGCACTATCGGCGTTCTGGGAACAGGGGTCCCTAGACTTGCCTGTCTGCGGCCTGTGGCGTGGCTCGAGCAGTGGCCCAGTATGGCCCATCTTCATCAACTCAAGCTCAAGACCCTCGCGAGGGGCCAAGCCTCGCGGGGCGGACGACAGGAAGCTTCCTCAGGAGCGGCCTCACCAGGCAAGCTCGCGAGGAGGCACAAAGATCAAGGGAAGGGTACCTTGCGAGGTGCTCATGACGCAAGCCATGACGATCGAGGCCAGGCGGGCGACGGCCTATGCAGTATCCTTGTTTCCTCTTTGGTGCAAAGGGAGCGAGCATAGGCCAAGGCATCAGGCAAAGGCTACCGTTTCGGTGCAACAAGACCAAGACCAGCAGAGCGGCAGGATGGAGGTCACCGTGGAGCCCAAGACGGCGTCATCGTCAGAGTCTTTGGCAGTCGAAGACCAACTTTAGTCAGGATAAGTGTACTAGATGTTCCCCTTCAAAATGGCCAATTGTTGGCGCCCTTCCCGCTCAATATTTGGGAAGAGGACTAGGGCCTCTCTATATATAGGGCTAGCCACCACAGTAGGAGGGCATCTCGAATCGACCCTTCCAAAGGGACAACACCACCACAAGAACATCCCTCGCGAGGCTGTTCTTCCTTTGTATTGTTCATCATCAGCCCCTGAGGCAATCCACCACACCACACACTGTAGTAGGGTCTTACACCACAATGGTGGCCTGAACCAGTATAAACCCCGTGTCCCTCGTGTGTTCATCTTTCTAGCTTAGATCCTTAGCGAGGCGCTGGGGCGTGGGTTGGTAGGAGAGAGATCTTCGCGCGCACCCCAGAGTTCGAACCTCAAGGGTCTGTCGGAACCCGAAATCCGACATGCACTTTGCGCTCGTTCTTGTTTTCTTTGCCATGAGTTGCCTCATCAGGCATACAGTATCCCGCATAAATGTCAGAAGGGATCTCAAAAGCAGTGTTAACTTCAAGCTTCTTTCCTCCTTTCTAAGGCCTTTTACCATCTGCCATTTTCTTCAGCTGAGGAATTTTAACAATAGAGTTCTCTGAGGAAGTATGCAACTTTTCTTCGAGGAACGCTGCAAATGAGTTAAGTTGATGAGAACCTAGTGATTCAGTAGTAGACACGTGTACCTATGAATAGAGTATAGGTGCGTAGAATTTGGAGAGGTCATATACGTTCTCAGAAGTTTTTGCAAAACAGAACAAGTTTGAGGAAATTGACCAGTTGTGTCTTGAAGAATTTCACTAAGCGTTCTTTGACTTAGGTTCCAGAGTTGTGCGGATTGTAAGATTCACATAATTGAGGAATCATGAAATAAAAGGTCACTTAGAGAAACAGATCAAGAGCAGAAGATTGTGCAAGGTGTTTAGAGTGTGGAAGTTGAAGAATAAACACCTTTTGAAGATTTGATGAAAATCATCAGTAGTAATAAGGCAGTATAAAGTAACTTTTAATTACCCTTGACGAAGAACTCGACGAACAGGAGCTGTAGATTTAGAAGTTCGTCTACTCAGATCTTCCACGCCCTAACTTGGCGGAGGAAGGCAACTACGACGGTGGCGGAGTGAAGAAATCCGCGTCTGGCGCCAGTACGATGGCGACGAGGTCGAGGTAGTGAAGCTCTTACTCACCGGAGACGATGGAAGTAGCGGCGGTGCTAGGTTTTGAGAGCTTGAGCGAGGGGAGTGAGGTCGAGAGGAGTAAATGCGGTTAGAGGAGGGTGAGGGGTATTTATAACCACGGTGAAAAACTATTCATCTGAAGAAATTGGACGAACGTGCCCCTGACCCTTCTTATCGACGTGACATGTGTCACCCATGTACAGTGTAGTGGTGATCGTGTAAGATCGTGGGTGAATAGATAAGATTTATCGTGGAATGTGTAACGGCTTGAGTGGCAAAAGCCAAAAATTCAGACAAGAATATTTTAAAGTTTTGTTCGCAATTTCTTCAGCTGACAAGGACACAGTGAAGATTTTGAACGAGTTTCAAATAGAACGCACATGAAGAATTTGTGAACAGACTGGGTTGATTTTAGCATAGAGGGGAAGCGGGTCCTATCACATTCACTTAGCACAAAAGTGAACTTGAAGAAATAGCAATAAGTGAATGTTGTAGAGGACATAAAAACCCAAGTATATATATAGTCAATGAAGAACAACAACGGAAGGAGTGAAGACAATGCAAAGTTGAAGAATTTGAAAATTTGAGGAATTTCAAAAAATGAAGAAAAACTCAACTTGAAGATTTTCAACTTTGGTTGGTGGCATAACCCACCGTATAAGAAAGCTGATTTAAGACACTGCATACAATTGTTGTAGGGTTCTGAGAATCAATTTCTTCATTAATTTCTTCAAACTTAGAGGGTTAGTCTTCATTGATTGAAGAAAAACGTTACTTCGTGTGTTGCACATTTAAGTCAACAAGTCAGCACAAGTGTTAGGATGTGTGTCCTTTTCAAAGAACATTCGAAGATTCTAGGATATTTAGCTCACACCACAACTTGCTAAATCTCTTCTCATCCAAGGGCTTTGTGAAGATATCGGCCAGCTGGTCTTCAGTACTTGCGTGGTCGATGGAGATGACACCCTTCAACACATGGTCACGAAGAAAATGATGACTAATCTGGATGAGCTTTGTCTTCGAGTGCTGAACTGGGTTGTGAGCAATCTTGATGGCACTTTCATTGTCGCAGTAGAGAGGCACATTCTTCACATTGATGCCATAGTCCTTGAGGGTTTGCTTCATCCATAGCAATTGAGCACAGCAGGATCCAACAGCAATGTATTCAGCTTCAGCAGTAGAGAGTGATACGCAGTTCTGTTTCTTCGAGGACCAACATACCAAGGATCGTCCGAGGAAATGACATGTGCCTGACATTGACTTGCGGTCCACACAATCACCAGCATAGTCAGAGTCTGAATATCTAATGAGATCAAATGAAGAGCCCTTGGGATACCATAATCCAAGTGTTGGTGTGTGAGCTAGATATCGAAGAATATGCTTCACAGCCTTATGGTGTGATTCCTTCGGTGTAGCTTGAAATCAGGCACACATGCAAACACTAAGCATAATATCAGGCCTAGATGCACATAGGTACAATAAAGAGCCAATCATGGAGCAATATACCTTTTGATCGAAGTCTTTACCATTTTCATCAGTGCATAGATGGCCATTTGTGGCCATAGGGATTTTGACGCCTTTCCAGTCTTGCATGCCGAATTTCCTCAGTACATCCTTGAGTTATTTCTCCTGAGATATGAATATGCCATTGTATTGTTGATGAATCTTAAGACCTAAAAGAATTTCAATTCTCCCATCATAGACATTTGATATTCTTGACTCATCATATAGGAAAATTCATCACTGAAACGTTGGTTAGTACAGCCAAAAATAATGTCATCAACATATATTTGGCACATGAATAATTCATCATCATATGCTTTGGTGAAAAGACTTGGGTCAAGTGAACCGGGTTTGAAGCCTTTCTTCGTGTGGAATTCCTTCAGTGTGTCATACCACGCCCGAGGTGCTTTCTTGAGGCCATAGAGGGCCTTGTTGAGTCTGTAGACGTGATCTGGAAATTTTGGATCCTCAAAACCTGGTGGTTGAGCAACATATACTTCTTCCTCAAGCTTACCATTGAGGAATGCACTTTTCACATCCATTTGATGTAAGATGACATTATGATGGTTAGCATAAGCAAGCAAAATGCGAATAGCCTCAAGTCTAGCAACAGGTGCAAAAATTTCATCGAAATCAATTACTTCATCATGTGTGTAGCCTTGAGCTACAAGACGAGCCTTGTTCCTCAGCACGAGGCCATTTTCATCTTGTTTGTTGTGGTAGATCCATTTGGTACCGATGATATTGTGCTTTCGTGGGTCTGGTCGCTTGACAAGCTCCCACACGTTGTTGAGCTCGAATTGATGCAATTCATCTTGCATGGCTTGAATCCACTCAGATTCCATGAATGCTTCATCTACTTTGGTGGGCTCTGTGATAGAAACAAACGCAAAATTCCCACAAAAGTTAGATAAATGTGAAGCTTTTGAGCGCGCGAGAGGACCTGGTGCATTGATGTCATCGATGATCTTCTCGATCTGCACTTTGTTTGCAACGTGAGGATGTGCGGGTTGAAGATTTTGCTTTGGCCGAGCAATTTCTTCAGGACTAGTTTCTTCAGTAGCACTAGTATGATTTTCTTCATGATTCGGAATGACTTCTTAAGTAGATTCTTTGGTAGGGATGATATCATCAGTAGATTTTAACTTGATTGATTCCACAAGTGACATTTCATCTAGCACAGGAGGTAGGTCCTCTCTTTGCGAGCCATTAGTTTCATCGAACCGCACATCTACAGTTTCAACAATCTTGTGATGATTTAGATTGAAGACTCTGTAGGTGTGCGAGTCCGTTCCGTAACCAAGCATAAAACCCTCGTGTGCTTTCGGTGCAAACTTAGAGTGATGATGAGGATCTCTAATCTAGCATTTAGCACCGAAGACTTTGAAATAACTTACATTCGGTTTCTTGTCAGTGAGGAGTTCATATGAGGTCTTTTTGAAGAATTTGTGAAGATATACTTTTTTGATGATGTGGCATGCAGTATTGATGGCTTCAGGCCAGAAATGCTGAGGCATCTTTTATTCATCAAGCATAGTGCAAGCCATCTCAACCAGAGTTCGGTTCTTGCGCTCCATGATGCCATTCTGCTGAGGAGTATAAGGAGCAGATAACTCGTGAGTACTAGCAAGTATGTCAAGATATTCATCGAGTCCAGTGTTCTTGAACTTAGTTCCATTATCACTCCTGATATGCTTGATCTTCACACCAAAGTTAGTGGAAACCCTTGAGGAAAATCGTCTGAAGGCTTCCTGCACTTCATTTTTGTAAGTGATGATATGCACCCATGTGTAACGAGAATAGTCATCAACAATGACAAAGCCATATAATGATGCAGAACTAGAGAAAGTGGCATAATGAGTAGGGCCAAAGAGATCCATATGAAGTAATTCAAAGGGACGAGAGGTGGTCATGATAGTCTTCGAGGGATGCTTGGCTCTGGTGATCTTTCCAGCCTCACAAGCCCCACAAAGATGAACTTTGAGGAATTTGACACCCTCGATGCCGATGACATGCTTCTTCTTCCCGAGTGTATGCAAGTTCCTCATCCTAGCATGACCAAGTCGTCGATGTCATAGCCAGCATTCTGAAGCTTTTGCAAATAGACATGTGGCAGAATGTGGTCCTGCAGAGAAATCAACAATGTCCAAGTCTCCTTTGCTAAAGCCTTCAAAGACTTTGGAGTTGTCAGATTCCATTAGCACAATGCAACTATATTTTTCCAAAGACGACAACCATATCAAGATCACAAAGCATTGAGATAGACATGAGGTTGAATCCTAAGGATTCGACAAGCATGACTTTGTCCATGTGTCGATCCTTTGAGATCGCAACCTTACCTAGAACCAATACCTTGCTTTTGCCTTTGTCAGCGTAGGTGATATGCTTCAGATGAGATGGTGACAAATCAGTGTCCATCAACAAGTTCCTGTCACCAGTCATGTGGTTCGTGCATCCACTATCGAGGACCCACTCAGTAGCGTTCGGTTGTTCATCATGCAGATGAATTAGTTCAACTTATGAACCCATAGACTTCATCAGTGAAGAATATGATATCAATTTTATCAATAGTAACAGATATAGCAACAGTAATATTGAGGATGTGAGAAATGAGTAATTCATTTCTTCATGATTAGCTTGCGTCCATTCAAGCACATTTAGGTCTCCAGCAAATTCTTCAGATGATTAAGTTCGTCTAGAGACCTGACCATGCATAAGAGATTAGTTCTTTTTCTTTACCACCCACATCTGGAGGGTGGCAAAGAGTTCATCGTTCTGCGAGCTCCATAAGAAAAGGATGGCATATAAGCCAGTGCACTTCGTTTCACAGAAGAGTGGTTAGGGTAAGCATATGAATAAGCTGAGAAATTCTTCAAGGACTTATGAACATAATGTTTCGAAGAATAATGCTCATATTCATAGCCTTTAGACTTTCCCTGCAAAACAGAAGTGTTAGCATGATGATGTTCATATGAGGATTTTGATCCACGTGAGGAATTTGATCCATATGAAGAATTTGGTCCATATGAGGACTTGGATCCATATGAAGAATTTGAAATGGGGTTCCTATTCTTCATGGGTGGTGTCATGATGACATTCACCTGAAGATTTTCAAGGCATCTTTTAGGAACCGAGATTTTCTTCATAGGGGGACCATTCCTGCAGTTAATTCCAACATATCGAGCAAATACTTCACCATTCCGATTCTTAAACAGTTTATAGTTAGAGTCAAATGACTCATCAGAGGAATATGAAGAATCATAGGTAAAGCCAGATGAAGTGCATGGATCTACAGGAGGTCCTTTTGCAGCAACCCATGAGGTTTTGGGATAATACTTAGGTTTCCAGTAGGTCCCATCAGGATTGAGTTACCTCTTTCCTAGGGTTCCTATTCAAGATCTGCTTTTTAAGCACATCACATAGAGTCTGATGCCCTTTGAGGGTTTGTAAATGCTTGTCACATACAATTCCTTCATACCTGCATTATCGTCAGTGATACTTGTGGTATCCTCAGATGAGGAATTTGTGACCACAAAGACATTTGAAGAATTTGCAGCAATAGAAGCATTTGAACATTTAGGTGATGAATTAGTAGATTCACGCTCAATGCATTTTAAACATGGTGGAATAAATTCTTCCTGAGCGGAATTGATCTGTTGAGCAAGCAATGAATCATTTTCCTTCTAAAGATCTTCATAACTCACTTTTAACTTCTCAAGATCTTTCTTTCTCTGAAGAAATTCATAAGAAAGCTTCTCAAGATCAGTTAAGAGAGTGTTATGATGATTTTTAAGGTTGTCAAACTTAGTCTGAAGTCTCTGATGATTATCGGTCATAGACTTGATTCGATTCAATTCCTCGCCCAACAGGTCATCGCTTCTGTCTAGTTGATTTTGAATCTTTTCTAAAGCCTTCTATTGTTTAACAGAAATTTTAGCAAGTTTGGTATAGCTAGGCTTAAGATTGTCATCAGATTCATCCTCACTAGAGTCAGATGGGGAATGTTTGAGTACCTTGGCACCTTTTGCCATGAAGCAATAGGTAGGAGCATAGCCATTGACGCTTTTGTCAGCAGAGTTGGGGAGGTCATTTTCTTCAGTGTTGAAGATGGACTTGCTGACATAAGCAGTAGCGAGGGCTAAGCTCACCACACCAGAGTCTGACTCCTTAGATTCCTCCTCTTCCACATTATCCTCAGATTCAGCTTCAGAGTCCATTTCCTTGCCAATGAATGCTCGGGCCTTCTTCGAACTGCTCTTCTTGTGAGATGAATACTTTGAAGATTTTGATGATCAAGACTTGATTTCTTCTTCTTTGAGTCATCAGAGTCATCATCTTTGTGCTTCTTATTCTTTGATTCCTTTTCCCAGAGAGGACAATCAGACATGTAGTGACCAAGTTTCTTGCATTTGTGGCAAGTTCTCTTCTTGTAGTCATGAGAAGAGGAATCATAATTTCTTGAAGACTTTCCAAAACGACCGCGGCGAGAGAACTTCTGGAATTTCCTCACGAGCATTGCTAGATCCTGGCTCAGTTCTTCAGGATCACCAAGGCTACTACCAGAATCTTCAGCTTCAGACTCAAATACTGCCTTGGCCTTTAGTGCACGTGATCTTCCATAGCTCGGTCCATAGAGGTCTCTCTTCTCAGCAAGCTAGAACTCATGTGTGTTTAGCCTCTCGAGGATCTCAGCGGGGTCTAGTGACTTGTAATCAGCTCGCTCTAGAATCATCAGTGCGAGGGCATCGAATGAGGTATCAAGTGATCTCAGCAATTTCTTCACCACCTCATGATCGGTGATGTCAGTGGCACCAAGTGCTTGAAGCTCATTTGAGATGTCAGTGAGGCAATCGAAGGTTTGTTGAACATTTTTGTTGTCGAGTCTTTTGAAGAGGTTGAAGAGATTGCGAAGAACATCAACTCGGGAGTCACATTGAGTTGAGACTCCTTCGTTGAACTTGGACAACTTGTCCCAAATCAGCTTGGCAGTTTCCAGGGCTCTCACTCTGCCACACTGTCCTTTGCTCAGATGGCCACATATGATATTCTTCGCTTGAGAATCGAGTTGCTTGAATCTCTTCACATTAGCAGCATTCACAAACGGAGTGACTAAGGGAACACCATTTTCCACAACATACCAGAGATCGTTGTCAATTGCCTCAAGATGCATGTGCATCTTGTTCTTCCAGTAAGGGTAGTCTGTTCCATCAAAGGTAGGGCACCCAGTCGAGACCTTGATCATACCTGCAGTCGACATAACTAAAAGTCCAGGTGGTTAAACCAAAATCACACAGAACAAGGGAGTACCTTGCTCTGATACCAATTGAAAGTGCATTAAATCAACTAGAGGGGGGTGAATAGGCGATTTTTTATGAATTCTTCACTAAGGAATTTCAGGGTGAGGAAATTCCTAAGTGAAGAACTACTTGCAGCGGAATAAGTACTCGGGTATAAGCATAACAGAGCAACAACATAGTCATCATGACGAAATGAAAGACAAACACAGAGTACAAGAAGCGTAAACAAAGGATAAGCAGGATGAAGACAAACTGACTGAAGAAATAGGATTGAGGAATTAGAGAAAGTCTTCAAACTATAATTATCAGGTTCATCAACAAATAACTGAGGAAATGAAAGGGTTGAGGAAATAGAACCAGTAGGCTTGGTGAAGACAATGATTTGGTCGACCAGTTCCAACTGCCGTGACAATTGTACGTCTGGTTGGAGCGGCTGAGTATTTAAACTTGAGGACACACAGTCCCGGACACACAGTCCTCACCGTATTCTCCTTGAGCTAAGATCACGCAAATATCTCCCAACAGTAGTGGTAAGTCTTCACACGTGACTTCCAAACCTTCACAGACTAGGTCACTCGGCAATCCACAATTCCTCTTGGATGCTCAGACCCTGACACCTAACCGTCTGGAGGATACATAGTCAGGTAACAATCATCGGTTCCACGCAGGAAAAATCTCTTCAGTGATGCTCAATCACTTTGGGTTTGTAGTTGTTTGGGTTTCGGATTTGGGTTTGGGATTTGCGTTTTTCCTCACTTGATGATTTTCGCTCAAAGTCCTCGGAGGATGGGATGCTCTCAAATGACAAGTGTCAGTTTCTTTCGGAGCAGCCAACCCGCTAGTGGTTGTAGGGGGCGGCTATTTATAGCCTAGGGAGCAGCCCGACATGATAAGACATAAATGCCCTTCCAGGATATGGCCGTTAGGTGGTAGGATATTTTGGACAGCTGGCGCGTGGCACGGCAATGGTCGTATTTGAGGTTCGAATTCCTCAGGGCTATCATGTTCCTCACGGTGTAGGCAATCCGCACTCAGTCAGAACAAATTCCTCAGAGACCAGAAGATCTTCATCTTTGTCACTGAAGAAATTGATTGAACTGATATGAGATTTCCAATGGCTTCACTCGAAGGATTGGGTAGGTGTAGGATTTTGAGATGAGCATCACATGGAAATCAGTTTCCTTAGTATTACCTCGACCCCCTTTAACAGTACGGTGTTTCCTAAGACTCAAGAAGAAGAAAACGAAACTATGAAAACAAAAGTCTTCGTGCTTCATAATCCTCGCATGAATATCCAAGTCTTCAAGGTCACACCAATTTCTTCACTTTCAAAGTCTTCAGGAGAACCAAAGTCTTCAGCCGAAGACATTCATTTTTAGGGGTCGACATTCACTGTAAATATCAAACTCCTCATCGACTTATAGAGACTGTGTACACTCACAAACATATTAGTCCCTTAACCTATAAGTCTTCAATACACCAAAATCACTAAGGGGCACTAGATGCACTTACACTAACGCGTAGCGATAAAGTAAATCAATTACATGGCCTTTGCACTTCATACAATAGAGACAACCCAAAGGCTCCTGCCGGTTGTCGATATTACAAAACATGACCATCTCATACATCAACATATATCACATCACATCTTGACCATATCACATCTAAGGCTGGCAATTTTACCCATGGAGATGGATATCCATGGATACCCGACCCGAATGGATAGGGTCTGGATATGCTTTTGTGTCCATGGACGCCACCCAAACCCGACCCATTTTCTCGTGGGTAGGGCATGGATATAATCTTGTACCCGTGAGTATATCCAAACCCGACCCGATAGTATGGTTAATGGGCCAAAATCTGCTATTCCTACCCCATAGTCACATGTACCACTACAATTTTACACTTTGTTATCTAAAACATGCAAAAGAAATTGCATAATCCCCACCATAACTTTTATTAGTTGACATTCAATCCCCTCCGTAACATACTCCAACACCCCTTCCCTTATTTTTATCTCCTTGTTAAATGACTCGTCATCCACAACTATTAGAAAAATACTAAATGATCTTAGCTTGTTAGTGGATGTTGATTTACCATAAGTTGATATTTAGCATAAGTGAGGCCTAGCCTGCCACAAGGTGAAGAATGGAGGAGCTTATGTTAACACTGTGTTATGTCTTATTTATATGTCTCGAGAGGACCCAATGGATGTCCAGTGGGTATGGATATCCATCAGGTTTGGACATGGACACAATTTATCACCCATGGATGTTTTCATGGATGGACAAAGACTGTCTTCATGGATATGGATATGGATTTGGTATTGTTCAACCTGATCCAAACCCGACCCATTGCCATCCTTAATCACATCACAACATGCCCTGCAAAAGCATGTTAGACTTCCTCTACTTTGTTGTTGCAAGTTTTACGTGGCTGCTATGGGCTTCTAGCAAGAACAATTCTTACCTACGCAAAAGCCACAACGGTGATTCATCAAGTTTGTTGTTTTAACCTTCTTCAAGGAACGACCGTAGTCAAATTCAATTCAACTAAAGTAGGAGAAATAGACACCCGTCAGCCACCTTTATGCAAAACTAGTTGCATGTCTGTCGGTGGAACCGGTCTCATGTACATGGACATGTAAGGTTGGTCTGGGCCGCTTCATCCCACCATACCGCCAAATCAAAATAAGACATTGGTGGTAGCAGTATGACTATCACCGTCCACAACTCCTTGTGTTCTAATCATGCATACCTGAAGGAAATATGCCCTAGAGGCAATAATAAAGTTGTTATTTTATATTTCCTTATTCATGAGAAATGTTTATTATTCATGCTAGAATTGTATTAACCGGAAACCTTATACATGTGTGAATACATAGACAAAACACCGTGTCCCTAGTATGCCTCTACTAGACTAGCTCGTTGATCAAAGATGGTTAAGTTTCCTAGCCATGGACATGAGTTGTCATTTGATAAACGGGATCACATCATTAGTGGAATGATGTGATGGACAAGACCCATCCATTAGCTTAGCATAATGATCGTCCAGTTTTATTGCTACTGCTTTCTTCGTGTCAAATATATATTCGTCCGACTATGAGATTATGCAACTCCCGGACACCAGAGGAATACCTTGTGTGCTATCAAACATCACAACGTAACTGGGTGATTATAAAGATGCTCTACAGGTATCTCCGAAGGTGTTTGTTGGGTTGGCATAGATCAAGATTAGGATTTGTCACTCCAAGTATCGGAGAGGTATCTCTGGGCCCTCTCAATAATGCACATCATATGAAGCCTTGCAGGCAATGTGAATAATGATTTAGTTACGGGATGATGCACTAAGGAACGAGTAAAGAGACTTTTCGGTAACGAGATTGAACTAGGTATGAAGATACTGACGATCGAATCTGGGGCAAGTTACATACCGATGACAAAGGGAATAACATATGTTGACATTGCCGTTTGACCAATAAAGATCTTCGAAGAATATGTGGGAGCCAATATGAGCATCCAGGTTCCACTATTGGTTATTGACCGGAGAGGTGTCTCGATCATGTCTACATAGTTCTCAAACCCGTAGGGTCCGCACGCTTAACGTTCGATGATGATATGTATTATATGAGTTATGTGTTTTGGTGACCGAAGGTTGTTCGGAGTCCTGGATGAGACCACGGACATGACGAGGAGTCTCGAAATGGTGGAGGGGTAAAGATTGATATATTGAAGGTTATATTCGGACACCGGAATGGTTCCGGAGTGGTTCGGATAAATATCGGAGTACCGAGGGGTTACCGAAACCCCACGGGGAAGTAATGGGCCTTATTGGGCCATGGGAGTCTGAGTTGGACAAGGGGGAGGGGGTGCGGCCCCCCTTTCGTTCTCCCTTTCCCTCTCTTTCCCTCTTCCCCCTCCATTGGAAAGGAAGGGGGCGACTAGGACTAGGAGTCCTAGTGGGACTCCCCCCCCCCTTGGCGCACCCCCTAGGGCTGGCGGCCTCCCCTCTCCTCCTTTATATCCGGGGGAAGGGGGGCACCCCAAAGCACAACATTTGTTTCTTAGCTGCGTGCGATGCCCCCTCCACCATTTACTCCTCTGGTCATATTGTCATAGTGCTTAGGGGAAGCCCTGTGCGAATCACATCACCAACACCGTCACCACACCGTCGTGCTGACAGAACTCATCAAATCCTCCGTACCTCTACTGGACCAAGACTTAGAGGGACATCATCGAGCTGAACGTGTGCACAACTTGGAGGTGTCGTACGTTCGGTACTTGATCGGTTGATTCGAGAAGACGTTCGACTACATCAACCGCGTTAAGTTAACGCTTCCACTTTCGGTCTACGAGGGTACACTACTAGGGAAAACCCTAGTAGTAGCGCGAGTTTAATGCCCACTAGTAGCACGGGACACCGTGCTACTAGTAAGGCGCTACAGCTATTACTTAGCAGTAGCACGTGCGGCACGCGGTACTGCTAAGACATATAGCCACAACGTGTGTTCACTCCCACGCTACTGCTAATCTAGCTAGTAGCAGCGTGTTTACTATCCATTGCTACTAGTATTCGTTTTTTTATTTTATTTTTAGTGTATTTATACGCCGTTATACAAATTTTGTTACAATACCAGTTATGAGATTTGTATCATTATGTCCATAACAGTGTGTCAAATGAAGGTGGTAGGTTCAAGTGGAGGAAACATGCGGTGCATGTCAAAAGTATACTACTAATCCACACTTGATCTAGTTTGGACTAGTAGTACTTTCGATGTGCACCACATGTTGCCACCACTTGAATCTAATCTGCCTGCACAAGCTATTTAGTCATCATCATAGTCATTACCACCAACAGTAGCTATTTAATCATCATAGTCATAGTGTAGCACATCATCATCTTCAAACTCATTCTAGCTAGCTAATCACCACCAACACTAGCTGCGGTAGCTATCTAATCACCACCAACACTAGCTAACAATAATCATCATAGTCATTACCACCAACACTAGCTATTTAATCATCATAGTCATAGTGTAGCACATCATCATCTTCAAACTCATTTCTAGCTAGCTAATCACTCCTGCTGCTCTCTCTCAGGTAAAAGAGCATAAAACATGTGCAGCACTCCTCCTTCATCATGTTGGAGCATGCAGATGAACCTATTTCCTAATCGTGGGTTGCGCTTTTGATTGCTGCCCCCTAGTACTTCTCTGTGATCGTTCACAATTTTGCTCCAGTCTTTCACTATTAAGCATTCCTTTTTCGCTATTAGAAATCCGGAATGCACTAAAGTGCATTGTAGGATGTCTTGGCCGTAAGCTAACCATTCTCATGCGACCTTTAGTCTCGATCCAATGAGGCACAACATTCATTGGGAGTCCCTGTTGAAGAACATCGTATAGTAACATACTTAGCAATGAAGTTTAGCTTAAAAATAATGTATGCAAAAGATGCACTGAGGACAAATAGTAAAAATCTTACCATCTTTCCCAAAAATGGATGTGACCGTAGTTCAGTACGAACACTATTGGTCGCACATTTTGAGTACTAACGTTTTTAAGTCCAGAAGAATAATTTCTCTTGACAGTATGAAGATCCTCAAGCCATGAAACATAATGACTTATCTCCTCGCAGTTTAGTTCAGCCCTGGGACAGTAGTAGGTCTTGTCTACCAAGCACTGGACATGTTTGCTTGAATGGAATAAGCTGTCAATAGAAATTAGTTGTCAACTATTTTTGAATAAACAATATCAAAGACATAAATATGGTTGCGAAACTCACATAATGGTATAACTGGAGGCATTTGCACACCGACCCAGATGTCGATATTACCTTCAATATCATCTTCCGGACGAATATCAAAGGTGATAACCGACTCAAATGCATAAGTCTTGCATAGTGCTTACCAAGTTTTGCATTAAAAATAGGTGTAGGTGTCTGCGTTGTATAATTTTGCATGGAAAGTATAACCATGCTCGGTCTTCAAGTAAACACTCTTTACCTCCATAGTAGTTTTCATAGGACTGAAACCTATGTTATCCAAGACAGAAACTCTTGCATGGCAGGGGATACGCTAGTAGAATAGTAAAAAAATTATAAGTTGAAACAAATGAAGCATATGTCATGCTTAATTACGAAAAAAGACTTGTCGTTGTGACTTATTGTATCCACTTCGAAGTTCTCGTCTAGCTTGATGTTGAAGCGCCTATCATCATCTAGGAAGATTCTGTCGCACAGGCCGTGCTCGTCTTTGCAGTATTTGCAAATACCGAAATCCTTTTCGTCGTCAGACATTTCCTATGTTCATAGTTGAAACATTAATTGAAATTCGATCGAAGACAACTACCAGGTGATAACCCACAAGTATAGGGGATCGCAACAGTTTTCGAGGGTAGAGTATTCAACCCAAATTTATTGATTCGACACAAGGGGAGCCAAAGAATATTCTCAAGTATTAGCAGTTGAGTTGTCAATTCAACCACACCTTGATAATTTAATATCTGGAGCAAAGTATTTAGTAGCAAAGCAATATGGAAGTAACGGTAATAGTGGCAAAAGTAACAGTAGCAGTTTTGTAGTAATTGTAACAGTGGCAACGGTAAAGTAACTAAGCAAAGATAAATATGTGAAAAGCTCATAGGCATTGGATCAGTGATGGATAATTATGTCGGATGTGATTCCTCATGCAATAGTTATAACATAGGGTGACACAGAACTAGCTCCAATTCATCAATGTAATGTAGGCATGTATTCCGAATATAGTCATACATGCTTATGGAAAAGAACTTGCATGACATCTTTTGTCCTACCCTCCCGTGGCACCGGGGTCCTATTGGAAACTAAGGGATATTAAGGCCTCCTCTTAATAGTGTACCGGACCAAAGCATAACACTTAGTGAATACATGAACTCCTCAAACTACTTTCATCACCGGGAGTGGTCCTGATTATTGTCACTTCGGAGTTGCCGGATCATAACACATAGTAGGTGACTATAGACTTGCAAGATAGGATCAAGAACTCACATATATTCATGAAAACATAATAGGTTCAGATCTGAAATCATGGCACTCGGGCCCTAGTGACAAGCATTAAGCATAGCAAAGTCATAGCAACATCAATCACAGAACATAATGGATACTAGGGATCAAACCCTAACAAAACTAACTCAATTACATGGTAAATCTCATCCAACCCATCACCGTCCAGCAAGCCTACGATGGAATTACTCACGCACGGCGGTGAGCATCATGAAATTGGTGATGGAGGTTGGTTGATGATGACGAGGGCGACGGATTCCCCTCTCCGGAGCCCTGAACGGACTCCAGATCAGCCCTCCCGAGAGAGATTAGGGCTTGGCGGCGGCTCCATATCGTAAAACGCGATGAATCCTTCTCTCTGGGGTTTTTTCTCCCCGAACGTGAATATATAGAGTTGGAGTTGAGGTCGGTGGAGCACCAGGGGGCCCACAAGGCGGGGAGGCGCGCCCAGGGGGGTAGGGCACGCCCCCCACCCTCGTGGACAGGATGTGGGCCCCCTGGCCTTGATTCTTACGCCGGTATTTTTTATTAATTCCAAAAATAATCTCCGTGGAGTTTCAGGTCATCCCGATAACTTTTATTTTTGCACAAAAATAACACCATGGCAATTCTGCTGAAAACAGTGTTAGTCCGAGTTAGTTCCATTGAAATCATGTAAGTTAGAGTCCAAAACAACGGCAAAAGTGTTTGGATAAGTAGATACGATGGAGATGTATCAACTCCCCAAGATTAAACCTTTGCTTGTCCTCAAGCTATTCAGTTGATAAACTGGAAGTGATAAAGAAAAACTTTTACAAACTCTGTTTTCTCTTGTTGTTGCAAATATGTAAAGCCAGCATTCAAGTTTTCAGCAAAGATTGTGAACTAACCATATTCACAATAACACTTAGGTCTCATGTACTCATATCAATGGCATAATCAACTAGCGAGCAATAATAATAAAACTTGGATGACAACACTTTCTCAAAACAATCATAATATGATATAACAAGATGGTATCTTGCTAGACCTTTGTGAGACCATAAAACATAAATGCAGAGCACCTCTGGAGATCAAGGACTGACTGAACATTGTAATTCATGGTAAAAGAGATCAAGTCATAGTCATACTCAATATAAATTAATAGTAATGCATCCAAATGACAGCGGTGCTCTCCAACTGGTGCTTTTTAATAAGAAGGTGATGACTTCAACATAAAAGTAAATAGATAGGCCCTTCGCATAGGGAAGTAGGGATTTGTAGAGGTGCCAGAGCTCGATTTTGAAATAGAGATAAATAATATTTTGGGCGGCATACTTTCATTGTCAACATAACAACTAAGAGATCTCGATATCTTCCATGCTACACACATTATAGGCGGTTCCCAAACAAAATGGTAAAGTTTATACTCCCCCACCACGAACAATCATCAATCCATGGCTTGCTCGAAACAACGGGTGCCTCCAACTAAAAACAATCCTGGGGGAGTTTTGTTTGCAATTATTTTGATTTGATTTGAGCATGGGACTGGGCATCCCGGTGACCAGCCATTTTCTCGTGAGTGAGGAGCGGAGTCCACTCCTCTTGAGAATAACCCACCTAACATGGATGATACAGACAACCCTAGTTGATACATGAGTTGTTCGAGCATACAAAACAGAATTTCATTTGAAGGTTTAGAGTTTGGCACATACAGATTTACTTGCAACGGCAGGTAGATATCGCATATTGGAAGGTATGGTGGACTCATATGGAATAACTTTGGGATTTATGGAAATGGATGCACAAGCAGTATTCCCGCTTAGTATAAGTGAAGGCTAGAAAAAGACTGGGAAGCGACCAACTAGAGAGCGACAATAGTCATGAACATGCATTAAAATTAATAAACACTGAGTGCAAGCATGAGTAGGATAAAATCCACCATGAACATAAATATCGTGGAGGCTATGTTGATTTTGTTTCAACTACATGCGCGAACATGTGCCAAGTCGAGTCACTCGGACCGTTCAAAGGAGGATACCACCCTATCATACCACATCACAACCATTTTAATAGCATGTTGGCACGCAAGGTAAACCATTATAAAAACTCCTAGCTAATTAAGCATGGAATAAGCAACTATAATCTCTAATTGGCATTGCAAACATGTTTATTCATAATAGGCTGAATCATGAACGATGAACTAATCATATTTACAAAAACTAATCATACCAGCTTCTCTCATCTCAATCAGTCCATCATATATCGTCATTATTGCCTTTCACTTGCACGACTGAACGGTGTGTATAATAATAATAGTGCACGTGCGTTGGACTAAGATGGAATCTACAAGCATTCAATTCAAGGGAGAAGACAAGGTAATATGGGGTCTTGGTTAAATCAACAATAATTCATATGAGAGCCACTCAACATTTTCATCATGGTCTTCTCCTCTCGACCCCCAAAGAAAAGAAAAGAAATAAAACTATTTACATGGGAAAGCTCCCAACAAGCAAAAGAAGAACGAGAAATCTTTTTGAGTTTTCTTTGAATTATTACTACTTTAGGCATGGAAAGTAAACTAGCTAAAAGTTATAACTATTTTTTTGGTTTTTCTTAAGGTTATTCAAACACACAAGAAGAAAACTTAAAAAAGAAAATAAACTAGCATGGATAATACAATGAAAAAGCATGAGCACCAACAACTGGAATGAGTGTGTAAACATGAATGTAATGTCGGTGAGAAATACGTACTCCCCCAAGCTTAGGATTTTGGCCTAAGTTGGTCTATGCCCATGGGTCAAAGTTGTAGCTGGGGTCGTACAAAGATGCAGCAGCTATTGCCTCACGAGAGCTTGGAGGCGAGCTGCCTCCTTCCTCCTCTCGTACTCGTTTGCC
The DNA here is from genome assembly GCF_018294505.1 of Triticum aestivum. Taxonomy (NCBI): domain Eukaryota; kingdom Viridiplantae; phylum Streptophyta; class Magnoliopsida; order Poales; family Poaceae; genus Triticum; species Triticum aestivum. Next base: position 559,537,531 of record NC_057801.1, read on the forward strand.
TCATCCCTGGTTATAAATTATCTTATTTTTTCCATAAAGTCAAAGAAAGTGGGAGCAGGGAGAGCAACATGGACAGTGCGAGGTCTGTCAAAGATTAGTCGGTCTTGGAGGAACTATTCATTCCTCTCAAGATACTGATGGCTAATCATGGCACTATAATCTAGATAAGCAGGAAGCAACTCTGTATCATTTTCATGTATGGGTATCTCAAGAAAATTAGCTACACGGGTTGCATAAATTCCACCAAAAAAGTCTCCATTTAAACTATTATTATGCAACCTACGTTCAACAATGGCCCCCAAGTTATATTGTTTATCTCCTAGCACAGCACTCTTGAGAACACTAAGATCTGGAACACACATGTGACATGCCTCGTCCTTGCCATTTATGCATCTACCTATAAAGAGAGCAAAATAATGTATAGTAGGAAAATGAATGGTCCCTATGGTAGCTTGTGTTATTTCTCTGGATTCCCCACAGTGATACTAGCAAGAAAATCCTTAAATTCATATTTGTGAGGTTCACTAGCACTACTCCATTGCAGGAGTTTACAAGCAGTATTAAAATCTTCTAAGTCCATGGTATAAGATTTATTATAAAGATCAAATAGGACAGTGTGAGAATTGCATGATGATGTAAATTTGAACCATCTCACAAAAGAGTCAGTTAAGTGATAATACTGAGGGCACTTATCTAGCATGAAGCCCTCGAGTTCAGCATTACGCACATATGCCTCAAATTCCTCCTTAATGCCTGCTTGGACCATAAACTCCTCTGACGGTCATTCACAAGGCCGCACCTGAGCGTTCCTCAGTGGTTCATCGTCGGGCTCACGTATTGCGGGCCTGGGTCTTTACTTCCTTGAAGAACCACTTTGGTACATTTTCCTAAACATATTTCTTTCTCTGAAAAATTTCTGAAAATTTTAGTAACTCAAAATAAAAGTGAACCAAACTAAACAAAATTGATAGCAACTACTCCCACAAGTGCCTAGAGACCATATCATGCATTAGAACTTCGTGGGACCATATAAATTTGACATGTAAGCTCAAGAACAGGGTCACCTCAGCAGCAAAAATTTGCAATGAATAAAGTACTAGAACAAAAACTAATTGGACCATTGGAGGAGTCACATACCAAAGAACAATCCCCCAAAGCAGTTTTGTGAATGAAGCTTTGAGCAAGGATATAAAAAATGGCAGCAAGATGAGCTAGAACTCGTGCTTGAGCTGGTTGGTGATTTTTCTGGGGAGGAAGAAGGAGTGTGTGGGTGCAGGAATGAGTGGAGGGGGCTACCAGGGGCCCATGAGGCAGGGGGCGCGCCCCAGGGGGGTGGGCGTGCCCTGGGCCCTCGTGGCCAGGTGCTTGCCCCCTTGATGTGTCCTAAGTGCCAAATATTCTTAAATATTCTAGAAAAAATCATATTTCATTTTCAAGGCATTTGGAGAACTTTTATTTTTGGGGTATTTTTTATTGCAAGGATAATTCAGAAAATAGACAGAAAATACTATTTTTGCTTTATTAAATCTAAATAACAGAAAGTAAACGGAGGGTACAAAAGGTTGTGCTTTCTAACTTCATCCATCTCATGCTCATCAAAAGGAATCCACTAACAAGGTTGATCAAGTCTTGTTAACAAACTCATTCCGAATCGCATGAAACAGGAGAATTTTCGAATAAGACTAGGTTACCTCAACGGGGATATGTACATCCACAACAATAAGAATATCATATTTCTTCTTGATAGTAGGAAGAGGAAATTCAAAACCTCCAATAATAATCGATGGAATCTTTCCAATAGAATTTATACTGTGGACTTGAGGTTGTTTCCTCAGAAAGTGTATCGTATGCTCATTACCATTAACATGAAAAGTGACATTGCCTTTGTTGCAATCAATAACAGCCCCTGCAGTATTCAAAAAGGGTCTACCAAGGATAATCAACATACTATCGTCCTCGGGAATATCGAGAATAACAAAGTCCATTAAAATAGTAACGTTTGCAACCACAACAGGCACATCCTCACAAATACCGACATGTATAGCAGTTGATTTATCGGCCATTTGCAAAGATATTTCAGTAGGTGTTAACTTATTCAATTCAAGTCTATGATATAAAGAGAGAGGCATAACACTAACACCGGCTCCAAGATCACATAAAGCAGTTTTAACATAGTTTCTTTTAATGGAGCATGGTATAGTTGGTACTCCTGGATCTCCTAGTTTCTTTGGTATTCCACCCTTAAAAGTATAATTAGCAAGGATGGTGGAAATTTCAGCTTCCGGTATCTTTCTTTTATTAGTAACAATATCCTTCATACACTTAGCATAAGGATTAATTTTAAGCATATCAGTAAAACGCATACACAAAAAAGATAGGTCTAATCATTTTAGCAAAGCGCTCAAAGTCCTCATCATCCTTTTTCTTGGATGGTTTAGGAGGAAAAGGCATGGGTTTATGAACCCATGGTTCTCTTTCTTTACCGTGCTTCCTAGCAATGAAGTCTCTCTTATCATAACGTTGATTCTTTCGCTGTGGGTTATCAAGATCAACAGCAGGTTCAACCTCTACATCATTATTATTGCTAGGTTGAGCATCAATATGAACATCATCATTAAGATTATCAATAGGTTCATGTTCATTACCAGATTGTGTTTCAGCATCAGAAATAGAAATATCATTGGGATTCTCAGGTGTGTCAACGACAGGTTCACTAGAAGCATGCAAAGTCCTATCATTTTTCTTCTTCTTCTTTTTAGAAGGACTAGGTGCATCAACATTATTTCTCTGAGAATCTTGCTCAATTCTCTTAGGGTGCCCTCAGGATACAAAGGTTCCTGAGTCATTCTACCACCTCTAGTCACAACTCTAACAGCATTATCATTTTTCTTATAATTTAATTCATTGAGAAAATCATTTTGAACCTTAAGCACTTGTTCTACTTGAGTGGTAACCATAGAAGCATGTTTACTAATAAGTTTAAGTTCACCTTTAACTCGAGACATATAATCACTCAAGTGTTCAATCATGTAAGCATTACGATTCAATTGTCTACCAACATAAGCACTGAAGTTTTCTTGTTTAACAATAAAATTATCAAACTCATCCAAGCATTGACTAGCAAACTTATAACAAGGAATATCACCTTCATCAAATCTATAGAGAGAATTTACCTTTACTACATGTGTCGGGTTATCAAGACCATGTATTTCTTCAATAGGTGGTAAATTCGTAACATCTTCGGCTTTAATACCTTTTCTTTCATAGATTTCTTTGCCACTTGCATATCTTCAAGACTGGGAAATAAAACACCCCTTTCCTTCGGAGTTGGCTTAGGAGTTGGTTCAGGAAGTGTCCAATTGTTTTTATTAGTCAACATATTATTCAATAACAATTCAGCTTGATCAACAGTACTTTTCTTGAAAACACAACCAACACAACTATCCAGGTGGTCTCTGGAAGCATCGGTTAGTCCATTATAAAAGATATCAAGTATTTCATTTTCTTGAGAGGATGATCAGGCAAAGCATTAAATAGTTGGAGAAGCCTCCCCCAAGCTTGTGGGAGACTCTCTTCTTCAATTTGCACAAAATTATATATTTCCCTTAAAGCAGCTTCTTTCTTATGAGCGGGGAAATATTTAGCAGAGAAGTAATAAATCATCACTACAAAAAAAAGACACTTCCATGACATTTTGGGCCGAACGGATTTTTTTCTGTCATACATATGACACTTCTATGACGATAATTGTGACAAAATCCGGTATCATCATAGATGTGGTGGGCTCCTACTTCTATGACAAAAAATCATGACAGAAAATGGGCTTTTCGTCCTGAGCGGGCCGGAGACGCAGCTGCATGACATTCTTTGGGCCGTCCATCACGGAAAAAAACCGTGGTAGAAGCGAGGGCGAGGAAAATTTCGGGGAATTCCCGGTTACGGTGGGCGGTCGGGGGCCGAGCGATGCGTGTTTCTCTCGTACACGTACGCGCGTGTGTGTTAGGCATTGGCTCTAACTGCACCCGAGCAAGGCGTTGGGCTCTAACTGAACCCGAGCAATTGCACTGCAGGCTACGCGTTACTGAACCCGAGCAATCGATCGATGGCTGTTAACTGAACCCGATCGAGCGATTCCTTCGCTACTGCTGCTAACTGAAGCTGATGGATGCTGCCTCTCTGGATGAACAGTGAGCGTTGGGGGGGTGGATGAACAGTGAGCGGTGGCGTTGCCTCTGGATGAACAGGACCCCGTGGTGTGGAGGGCTGGATGAACAGGACGACCCCGTGGAGGGCTGGATGAACAGTACACGATGGAGGGGTGGATGAACAGTAGCCCGTGGACGGGTGGTTGAACAGGATCCCGTGGAGAGGGGTGGTTGAACAGTAGCCGGTGGAGTAGTGCGCGGTAGAGGCTAGATGAACAGGAGCCCGTGGATGAACAGTCGCAGGTAGAGGCTGGAGGAGGTCGTCGGTGGATGAACAGTAGCCCGTGGAGGCTGGAGGAGGTCGACGGTGGAGATGAACAATATCTCGTGGAGTCCCATTTTGCGGTATGCCACACCCCTCCCGATGAACAGGACCACCGTTTTGACCGTAGCGCTCCAACACAAGTCTGTTTCGTCCGTTTTGTGGTACGCCACACCCCTCCCGATCAACAGGACCCCCGTTTCGACCGTAGGAGGTCCATTTCGTCCGTTTTGCGGTACGCCACACCCCTCCCGATCAACAGGACCCCCGTTTTGACCGTAGGAGGTCCGTTTCCTCCGTTTTGTGGTACGCCAGACCCCTCCCGATGAACAGGATCCCGTTTCGAACGTGGCCGGTCAAACACAAGGCCGTTTCCTTCGTTCTATGGTACACCAGGCCTCGTTTCCATCGCCTGTTCCGTCCAAGCCCTCCCGATGAACACGACGACGCATTCCATTCTGACCCAGCCGGCTGGCTCCCCATGAACACAATGACGACGTTGTTTCTCTGTTCCGACCCAGCCATGTACACGAGCCTTGAACGTACGTATGCGTGAGTAGACGTTCGAGACCTCGCCCGTATGTACATATACGTGGCCGTATTTTCCTTCTTGCACACTGGCCGCTGTACGTAAGTGTACATGCTACGTGCGCGCCTCTACTACGACACGTGCGCGCCTCTACATCAACCACTATATATGTACGTACACGTTCGCAACCAGAATGACAACGCTACATACGCTTCGACCAGGTGGGTCCCGACTGTTAGGCACTTCCTTGCGTGCGAAGATGTAGCTGGTGGGTCCCAGCAGTCAGGGGGAAATGTTTTTTCGTGAAATACGGTGGCCCATCCGGTGGGTCCCCGCTGTCAGGTGGAGGAATAATTATTTTGCACGTAATAAGGAGGCACTTCCTTGCTGCGGCCGTGGACCCAGCTGTCAGCCTCTCCACGTACAGTTCACGTCCGATGGAAGCCGTTCCTTGACCATGTTGACCATGCTGCGCCGAGAGCACCAGGGCGGTGGACGACGGCGAGGCCTGGAAGGGGACGACGCGAAGCCAGGGAAGACGCGACAGTGGATGCCCACGCGTAGAGGAGTACGAGGGTTCACTAGTTCACTGTGGTGTGAGGTTGCCATCGCCACAGAATAACAGGGGGTGTGGGTGACTAGAGGGATGGCCTGGCCAACGATGGGAGTAGTATGCGGTGCTGAGGCCTCCGCCGCATCGTAGTCGGCCATGGGAGGTAGGAGCACGAGGCACGACTGGCGCCGGTTTGGGCGGCTGGAGCAAGAAGACCAGAGGGTGAAGAAGCACTACGGCCGTTGGATGGACATCGTACGGTCACTAGAGCTAGAATCGTGCATATTGAATAAGTTGACAAAGCCCTCCGTCCCCGTCAACTTAGTAGGCCCACAAGTCAGCCTGCCACTATACTGGGTCCCAGCTAATAGGGGGAGTATTCATTTTTTTGTGCGTAATAAGGAGGCACTTCCTAGCGTGCGAAGATATAGCTGGTGGGTCTGAGCTGTCAGTGGCGGTAAATTTTTTTCGCGGAGTACAGAGGCCCTTTTGGTGGGTCCCTGATGTCAGGTGGAGGAATCATTATTTTGCGCGTAATAAGGAGGCATTTCCTTGCGTGCGGCCGTGGACCCAGCTGTTGGCCTCTCCACGTACAGTCCACTTCAGATGCATGTCGGTCGTTGACCACGTTGACCAGGCCGCGCCAAGAGCACCAGGGTGGTGGACGACGGAGAGGCCTAGGAAGGGAATGACACGGAGGCAGGGAAGACTCGACAGTTGTTTCCCACGCGGAGGGGAGTACGACTGTACGAGGGTTTACTGGTTCATCTGCCATTGCCGGAGAATAACAGCAGGTGTGGGTGAGTAGAGGGATGGCTAGGCCAGCGATGGGAGTACAGTGGGGCGGTGAGGCCTGCACGGCAGCACAACCGGCCGCGGGGAGGAGGGAGCGGGCAGTCCCGCCGACGCTGGAGCAGGAAGAGCACAGATTGAAGAAGCACGACGGACGTTCGATGGACATCCAACAGTCACTGCTTGTGCGTCAACCTTTTTTTTAGGAAAGCCTCAAATCTGTGGAAAACAGCATACAACCCAGCTGCCATTATTTCTAATAATTTACAGCCCATTTGCTAATTCTTAAGGTTTTTTTTGGAGCCCATATTCTTTTTGTTAGCATTACAGCCCATATTGTGGCCACAGTTAAAAAATTATACGAAATTTTGCATATTTCGGTGCGGTCCGAACTGTTTTTAATCCCGAAATTTCGACTCACATTCAAACTGATTTTAAAAATAAATGTATATCAATATAAAATCCAACAAATTCTCCATGCATAAAAATTAATGTAATTTGAAATCTCAAAATGAAAAAAGATATTTGAAACTAATTTCCGGTTTGATGTGTTTTAAAAATGTACAACCCATTTCTCATTACTGATAGGCCATTTTCTCGGCCAGCCGAATGAAGCTCTCCTCATCTTGAAAGATTTGCAGCCCAACAGGCCTGACAAAGGGACTTACTTGGCAAGTCACAAAAAAACTGGGTTGTGGCCGTGGACCCAGCTGTCAGCCTCTCCACGTAGAGTACTCTTCCGATGGAAGTCGGTCGTTGACCACATTGACCATGCCGCGCCGAGAGCACCAAAGCGGTGGACGATGGTGAGGCCTAGGAAGGGGACGATGCGGAGCCGGGGAAGACGTGGCAGTGGATGCCCACGCGGAGAGGAGTACGAGGGTTCACTGGTTCAGCTGCGGCGTGAGGCTGCCGTCGCCGGAGAATAACAAGGGGTGTGGGTGAGTAGAGGGATACCCTGGGCCAGCGGTGGGAGTAGTAGGGGCAGTGAGGCCTCCACGGCATCACAGCCGGCCACGAGAGGCAGGAGCACGCGACACGACCGATGCTGCTTTGGGCGGCTCGAGCAAGAAGACCAGAGGTTGAAGAAGCACTATGGCCGTTGGATGGACATCGTACGGTCACTGGAGCTAGAATCGTTCATATTGACTAAGTTGACAAAGCCCTCCGTCCTCGTCAACTTAGTAGGCCCACAAGTCACCCAGCCACTATGGTGGGTCCCAGCTAGCAGGGGGTATTCATTTTTTGGTGCGTAATAAGGAGGCACTTCCTTGCGTGCGAAGATATAGCTGGTGGGTCCGACCTGTCAGCGGGGGGAACGTTTTTCACAAAATACAGAAGCCCTTCCCACGTATAGTGCACGTACAGTGCGTAATAAGGAGGAACTTTCCTTGCGTGCGACCATGGACCTCGTGGGTCCCAGCCGTCAGGCTCTCCACGTATAGTCCTCTTCCGATGACTCTCGTATGTTGACCACACCGCGCCGAGCGCACCAAGGTGGTGGACGACGGCGAGGCCCCAGACTGGAATGACCTGGAGATGGGGAAGACGCGGCAGTGGAGTTGCAAATGGAGAGGAGTGGGAAACTTCACTGGTTCGGGTGCGGGGTGGGCCTACACTCGGCAGAGAATAACATGAGGTGCGGAGTGGAGGGATGGCCTGGCCGTCAGCGGGGTAGCGTTTCGCTGAGGAGCGCAAAACAACGCTACTAGACGCTGAAGGCTGGAGCAGGCGGTTCCGGCAGCGCTGGGGGAAGAAGACGAGAGATTAAAGAAGAATGCCGGCCGTTGGATGTAAATCCAACGCCTTCTTAGGTTTCGACCTACTGGCCCACATGTCAGCCAGTCCATTTGTTTCTTTAGTCCATTTGATGGGCTGGGTGAAACAATGATGCAGCATCTATGCAGCCCGTTTAAATCCCGTTTGCATTTTTCTCGAGATCCATGGACTTGCTGGGCTGGGTGAAAATATCATGTTGGGCTAGATGGAGAAATGTTATAAAAACATAAACACATGATTGCACGTCAGTAAAATCTTTGCAAGCTTATGTACACAATCACTAGGAGTTAACTTGCCAAGTTTTATATAAACAATTATTATTATTATTTTGTAAGAACTTTCAACTTACGAAATAAAATATCTTTTTAATTTGATGAGTTAATACTACGTGGGGTATTATTATTTTTTAGGCTAGACGTGGGACAGTTGAGTTGGTTCTAGGGGAAAGTACTGGGAGAAAACTCAGTTTACATCAAAAAAAAGTGGGAGAAAATTCAGAGACCTGCTGGGTCCACCTGAGGAGGGGAATACATTGGGAGGAAGGACATTCAAAGCACGGCAGCCGAGTGAACTAGTTTTTTTTACAGACAAGTGAACTAGTTTACATACATAAGCAAATAGCCACTAAAAAAGCAATCAGGTTGATGAGTTCCTAAAAGAAATATTTTGGACAAAACAGATAATTACGAACACATAGGCTAATGCATGAAACACTCAGATGATAAAGGTGCTTATAAACAGATAAAGTACAACATCTAGACCTTCCTGTCACGCTTGATCATGACGCTGCGGTTGTCCGTGTACTCGTCGGTTACGGGAAGAAGACACGCCCTCATGTCCAAGATCTGCCTGTACATGTCGTAGCATGCGTATGCGTCTTGGCCGCGTAGGTTATGTAGGCTAGATTCAGAGATACCTCCCACGTGTTCAGGTCGTCTTCTTTCATGTTGATGTATCAGGGGTCGATGATGGTCTCAGCGAGGTCAACCACAGAGTCCTTCTTGTGCCCGTTGCTGATGATCTTGTATTGCTTCAGGATGTCGACAAGCTTGGTGCACCAGATAGCCGAATCATCACGTTCTTCCTTCTCTCCACCGTAGCGAAGGTGCAGTTGGCGCTGCCGATGAAACGGGCGAATGCTCCAGAACCTGGTGCAGCCATAGGACTAAGGCGAGGCAGAGCTTCACCGAGTCTGTATCGTTGGTGTACATCACATTCAACTTGGTGCATCCATATGACTGAACGGCAAACTCAAAGGGGAACTCCTTGCTGAAGTCCATATCCAGCAGGCTCACCCCTCGGATCGCCATTGGAGTCTCTTCGAGTCAACGAGTGTGTAGGCGGCGGCAGCAGTTCGTTTTTCAGCTCTTGGGGAACTGGATTCAACAGTAAGCTGAGTGTGTACAGGCGACAACAGTTACTACCCCTCCCTCGTCCGCTGCACGCCCGACATAAGATGCACCCTCGGCGCATTGAAATGCCTCCATTAAGAAACCTACTCCGGCCACACGTCGGTTCATGAGCGGGTCTGTATTGGTACTGCAATAACTGGAGTTAGTGGTCACTTTACTTAAATTTAATTAGCTTTAATAGAAATTTATACTTAAAACAAGCAATGCATTCGCTCGTTCTATCAGTGCCACAGGATCAACATGCACAACAATTAGAATTATTATTCTTAGGACGCACACGATCAGCACATTTGTCGCACTTTCACAAAGATAATACTACCAAGTTTGAACTGTTTGTTATGGTTGTTGTCCTCTGGATCATCATGCCGTGTTTCCCAGCTTGCAACATTCAGAACCAACAAATAAGATCCAAATAATAAGTACAACAAAGATGCCTACACATCTTATTGATTCCCAGCTTGCAAGATTCAGAACCAACAAATATGTAACGCCCCGGATTCGATACGCCAAGTGTCTTCCAGTTATTCGCCATAGTTGCCATGTCATTTTCTTGCGTGTTGCATTTTGCCATGTCATCGTCGGCATTTCATCTGCATGTTTTTCAAAACTTGCATCCGTTCGGGTCCTCCCGGTTCTCTCCGTTGGCCGTTCTGAGCACAGACATACTCGCACGCGCCCGCGGCACCTCCGAAATATTATTTTATAAGTGGCATAAAAATGTTCTCATAATGGGATGCAACTTGGCGTGCGATCTTATTATAGTGTAGACAGAGCGCCTGTCAAGTTTTGTCACATTCGGAGCTCGTTTGATAGCCCAACCGTTAAATATATAGCGGTACCGTTGCCGGTATTTACGCCGGACGTTTTCGGTCTCCGGAAACTGTTACCGGGCTGCCTTCTCTTCTCTCTTCTCAGCCCAACCCCCCTCTGCACAGCCCATCTAACCCGGCTTAAACCCCCCCCCCCCCTCCGACTGGTGTCGTTGGATCGTCATCGGAGGCTCCAAAACCCCTCCAAAACCCTCAAACCCTAGCCCCTACCCTTTATATACACCTTCCCCTTCCAATTTTGGCAGCCTACCCCCCTCTCCTCCTCGTTTTCACCGCCTCCCTCCTCAAATTCCATGCGCCCCAACTAGTCTCCACCACCTGCGCCGCCCCTCCTCGTTTTCCGGCGCTGGCCAGCCACCTCCCACCACTTGGCATGCCCCGGTTGGCCAGCCGCCCCAACCGCGCCATCCACCACTCAACGCCCTCCATGTCGCCTCCCCAGTGCCCCACTTCGCCGCGGCCCACCTGGCCCATCCACGACCCGTCCGCGGGCCGAAGCGGGCCGGAGCCGCCGCCGCAGCTCGCAGGAGCACGCACGCACCCGAGCCGCGTCGCCCAGCTCCCGGACGTCGACCGCCGTCGCCTGGTCGTCCCGCCGTCCGCTGCCGACCTCGCCTCGTCGGAGATCGAGGCCGCCGTCCCGCCAGGTCGCCCTCGCCCTTACTTTCTTTTCCTCCTCATCTCCCCCTCTCTCTAATCCTCTCGCTCTCTCTGTCCCCTTGCAGGGAACCGCCGCCGCCGCTATGGTTCCTCGCCTCCGCGCCCTAGAGCCGGCCCCTCCGGCCAGATCTGGCCTCCGCTAGCCCCGCCCTTGCCGGATCTGCCGCCCCTGTGTCGTTTCTTCCCCTGCCTCACCGCTCCTCACATCGCCGGAGCCGGCCGCTGCCGTCGCCATTGCCCTCCCCGATCCAGCGTGATCGGGAGGAGGACGAGCGCCCCAGCGCTAGCGTGTGGGCCCCGCGTCGCCGGCCTGCCGGTCTCCCCTCCTTTGGCCCAGCCCACCACCGAGCCAGCCCACGGGCTCAGCATGAGCAGCCCCTTATCCTCCGCCCCGGGCGTCGAATAGTTATATAGCGCGCTTCTTTTTTTCCAGAAAACTGCAGTGTCCCAGATTTTCAGCATTTTGTGCACTTGTTCATCATGCCATAACTCATCAGTCGTAGCTCCGTTTCACGCAAATAATACATGAAAATGTTCGTTGTGAGATGCTCTACATTTCCTTCAATTCTGCCATGTTTGTTTGAGTTCATTTTGATGTCTGAATCATCGTTTCAAGACTGCTATATGATGCTAATCTGCTGAAACGGTTATAACTTGGTGATTTCTCATTTTTGTTGCATTTGATGTGTGCATCCTATGGGCATGAGCTCTACATGTGTTTTGATCTACATCATGCCATCTTTACAGGGGTGCTTGCCTTGTGTTTTTGTGAGTTTTGTAGTGAGTGCATCATGCTTGTTAAGTAGAGTACTTGTTGTTACTGTTTTGCTAGGCTGAATCTGTTATTTTGTGATGCTATGGAAACCTGCTGCTACAAGTCATTCTATACATAACCTGGAGATGTTCACTAAGGATGTTTTGTTATACATGTCATGCTCTATCCATCCATGTCCCTGGTTGCATTTATAGCCTGTTGTAGCTTGTTGTTATCTTGCTCCAAAGTTGCTAAATAATGTTGCTGTCAGCCAGTTAACATTAAGTTCAGTTTTGCCATGTGATTTTCTAGTGATCCATGCACCCTATGAACTTGATCTTGCCATGATTAGCTTCATAAACATGTCTTCTTACTATTGGTTGCCTTATCATGCCATGTATTGATCTATGGTGAGTGGTACAAGCGCACCAACATGCCTACTTATTGTTGTTTCTGCCATCTACGAATCTGTCATATAACTTGCCATGTTTACATGGGTGCCATCATATCTTCTGGTCTTTTTTGGCTCATGGTCAGTAAGGGACTTTTTTCTATGCATTTAGTAGTATCATGACGTGCCTTTGTTTGCCATGATAAGTTCCTGTAGCATGTTGTTTGATAGCTCTAAACATTGCAACCTGATGTTATTTCTGCTAAGCCTGAAACTGTTATTGTTTGCAATCTTGCCATGTGTTTTGGAGCAGGTTCTAGTGATTTATGGAGATAGCTCAGTGTTCATGTTTTGTGATGCTTTACCTGTACATCATGTCCATGCCTTTTTTTCTCATGTTGGGGTGTTGTAGCTTATTGTTTTGATGCTTGCAATATGCCTAGTTGCTGTTTTGGACAGCATGCCTTTTAAACTTGTATAGAGTGTATATATTGCACCGTTGCTCCGTTTTGAGTGTGCTCTATATGAAACTTGCTTGATTTTGCATGTAGTTTCATATTATCATGTTGCATCCTTGTCTTGGTGTGTTTGCTTGATGTTTGTATGCATTTTGCATCAATGCCATGGTTAACTTGATTTGCTCATATCTTCTAGGCCATAGCTCCGAACTAAATGAACTTTATATGTAACTTGACTAGAATCTCATGTAGATCTTCTTTGTGCGTCTTAATTTGTTGTTTAACAACTTGAACATAAGGTTTATTCAGATCTGGACCAATTTCAAAATATGCATATGAGGACTTACCGGAATTGTTATATGTTGTTCCCGGCCTCATTTAAACTTGCTTTGATGTGTTGTTCTTGTATGCATCATCTCTTGCCATGAGTAGCTTCATGTAGTCTTGTCTTGCATCATACTTGTTTGTGCATCTTCTCGATAGTTCCTGTTTCCATTGCGATTGTGAGGATTCGTTCGTCTATGCTTGGTTCGTCTTCATGGCTTCATCTTCTTCATGGACTTGTTCTTCTTCCTTGCGGGATTTCAGGCAAGATGACCGCTACCTTGGATCTCATTACTATCATTGCTATGCTAGTTGCTTCGTTCTATCGCTTTGCTGCGCTACCTATCAATTGCTCCTCAAGCCTTCCAAATTGGTATGAACCTCTAACCTTTGACACCCTTCCTAGCTACCATTGCTTGGCTATGTTACCACTTTGCTCAGCCCCTCTTATAGCGTTGTTAGTTGCAGGTGAAGTTGAAGATTGCCCCATGGTGGACAGGTTTATGTTGGGATATCACAATATCTCTTATATTAGGAATGCATCTATATACTTGGTAAAGGGTGGAAGACTCGGCCTTATGCCTGGTGTTTTGTTCCACTCTTGTCGCCCTAGTTTCCATCATACCGGTGTTATGTTCCCAGATTTTGCGTTCCTTACGCGGTTGGGTGATTTATGGGACCCCCTTGACAGTTCGCTTTGAATAAAACTCCTCCAGCTAGGCCCAACCTTGGTTTTACCATTTGCCGCACCACCACCTATACCCTTCCCTTGGGTCGGCCAACCCGAGGGTCATCTTTATTTTAGCCCCCCCTGGGCCAATGCTTGTCTAAGTGTTGGTCCGAACCGAGCCGCCTACGGGGCCACCTCGGGGAAACTCGAAGTCTGGTTTTACTCGTAGCATGTCTCATCCGGTGTTGCCCTGAGAACGAGATATGTGCAGCTCCTATCAGGATTGTCGGTGCATCGGGCGGTCTTGCTGGTCTTGTTTTACCATTGTTGAAATGTCTTGTAAACCGGGATTCCGAGTCTGATCGGGTCTTCCTGGAAGAAGGTATATCCTTCGTTGATCGCGAGAGCTTATCATGGGCTAAGTTGGGACACCCCTGCAGGGTATAATCTTTCGAAAGTCGTGTCCGCGGTTATGCGGTAGATGGGAATTTGTTAATGTCCAGTTGTAGATAACTTGACACCAGATCCGAATTAAAATGCATCAACCGCGTGTGTAGCCATGATGGTCTCTTTTCGGCGGAGTCCGAGGAGTGAAAACGGTTTTTGGGTTATGTTTGATGTAAGTAGGAGTTCATGATACTTCTTGGTCATTGCTAGCTTCACGACCATTCCGTTTGCTTCTCTTCTCGCTCTTATTTGCGTATGTTAGCCACCATATCATGCTTAGCCGCTGCTGCAACTTCACCACTTTACCCCTTCCTTTCCCATTAAGCTTTGCTAGTCTTGATACCCGTGGTAATGGGATTGCTGAGTCCTCGTGGCTCATAGATTACTACAACAACAGTTGCAGGTACAGGTTATGCAATGATCATGACGTGAGAGCGATGTTTACTTGTTTTGGAGTTCTTCTCCTGCTTCTTCTTTGATCAGGGATAGGTTCCAGGTCGGCAGCCTGGGCTAGCAGGGTGGATGTCGTTTGAGTTTCTGTTTGTGTTTCATCCGTAGTTGGATGGTGCTCTTATGTAAGATGATGTTGTATTCGTGTGGCCTTGTATGTCTTGTATGTATCCCCATCCATTATGTAAATGTTGATGTAATGATATCCACCTTGCAAAAGCGTTTCAATATGCGGTTCTATCCTTGGTGGGACCTTCTAGTCTCTTTAGGATAATATCACATATTGGGCGTGGCAAGTTGGTATCAGAGCCTCGACCGACCCTAGCAGCCCCCTTGATTGATCGTGTAGTTTGGTCGTTGTTGAGTCCAGAAGAAAACTGTTTTCGGAGTCTAGTTATATCGGAGAGTAGGAATTCTTTTTAATCCTCAGCCCCTTCGTCACTCTGGTGAGGAATCTTGACGTAGGTGTTTTGAATTACTTCTCTTCCCTTTCAATTTTTTTCTTTAGGTTCACGCAGTTGGTTTTCCGATCGTTGGTTCTCAGCTCTTTTCATCCGGCGCATTTCTCGTCAAGTCGACTCGAGCCTCTTCATCTTTGCCAAGTTCAATCCTCAGTTTGCTCTCAACGAAGTTATTTCTCTATCCTCAGTTGTTTTCTTTTCCCACCCGCCCAGCCCTTTTCTTCTTGGAGCCGGAGTCCGTAATCGAGTATCCATCCTACTCGTGCGAAGTCTTTGCTTTCTTTCCTCAATTATTTCAACCGGTGTTTTCTCTTCAAGATATTCATCGGTTCCCCCTTCCAAGTTGCCTTTGTTTTCCCGCTCTCCCACCCTCTTCTTCCTAGAGTCTGAGTCTGTTTCGAGCATCAATTTCATTCATGTGGAGCTTCTTCAGTCTTCCCTCAATCATTTCAAACGGTGAATTCTCGTCTCGGTGGACATTCTTCATCTCTTTTTCTTCTCCGGTGGATTCAATTCCATTTTTGGTAGTGATTATATTCTTTCCCTCAACTCAAGTGTCTTCCCTGCTCGTTCGCCTCTCGTCAGTTTATCCTTCCGGAGTGTTCAAGACATCTCAAGAGATTCGTCTGTGTTCGAATTAATTCGAGGTTGTCACCTCATTCAAATATTTCAATTGTTCCGGTGCATCATCTATCTCTTCAACAATCCTTTTGAACGGTGTTTTCTTTTAGTGGGCCCTAACCCACAGGTCTTTTCCCAGGATCTTACCTGACTCTTCTAATTCTCCCGGAGTTATTCTCAAATTCTTTTCAAGTGTGACGTAAGAATGAATTTCATCAGTCACATGCCATCTCCAAGACCGATTTCAAATCATTTCATTGTTGGCTCAACTTCTTTGCTTTCCTTTCTCCCGGAGTATCTCAGTAATTTTGGTGGTGTTTCTCGTCGTCATTTGAAGACCGAAAAGGAGTTTTTCCTCTAAATATTATCTATTCTCTCGAAGATTCGTGGTTCTAGCTTCATGTTATCCTCTTGGATTATTCCATTCGTCAGATATTCTTTTCTTAACCATCCGGAGTATGTCAGGAGTTGATTTTCCATTTATTTTCACCAGACGCCATCATTCCAGTTTTCGTTCTCTAATTATCCCAGTGCTTCATTCAAGTGTTCTTTAATCAGCTTATGATCTCTTTTCCCTTTGGCATCTAAATCCCATCAAACATATTTGTTCTTCTAATTCTTTCCGGTGATTCATTCTCTTTCATCAGTCATTTTCGAATTCTACCGGTGGTTCGTTCAAGATTCTTTTTCTTTGTTTATCATGTTACTTCATTCGTTCTTTTCAATCCTTCCGGTGGTTAATGAAGACCTTCTCAAGTTTGCGATATGTCACTTCTCAATCCTTTTTCAAAAAGAATAAGTTGCATGCCAAATCCGCTCGTCACCCATTAAATTGGATGAAGATAAGCATAACGTAATTCTTATTCTTATTTCATCATCGTCTAGTAATCCCTTTTCTCCGGAGTTTGTTCATGAGGAATAAATTCTAGTTCCAAGTGTTTTCATCTTTTCTTTTCCAGAGTTCAAATTTCCTCCGCCATTTCGTCGGAACCTCCATCTAAATCACCGCAAGGCTTTAATCTTATTCTTTTCATCTTTCATTCCATCTCATCATCCTTTTTGTCACCGGAGTTCTTCATGGTGGTTCTTCATGATTTAATTCATTCCTCAAGAGTTCATCAATACTTTGTTGGTGGAGTTCAAGTATCTTTTCTTCTCGCATCTCGGAGTGCAATTATATCTCCGTATTATTTTGAAGTGGAGTTTTGCATTTCTTCGGCTTTCTCGGCTACTATATCATTTCCGTTTGTGGTCGGTTATCACCTCATAATTTCTGAGATGTTATCCATAAGTCCACAACAAGCTTATTCTTTCATTGTTGATTTTCTCAACAACTACGTTCAACCCTTCCTTCTAAGTTCTTTTCATTCAATTCTTTCAATTCTTCCGGAGTCATTGCTTTGTTCATCTCGTCAAGTGCCATCTCATTGGGTGAAGCTCGTGTTCTATTCCTCCATGTCTCAGCCGGAGTGCTGCCTAAATCCTTTCAGTCTTATTCGTTTCTTATCTTGTTCTAACTGGAGTGGTGTCATAGTCTATCTGATTTCGTGAGCTTTCGATTCTCGTCATTCTCGTCGTTCCTCTCTTCTTCTCGAGTTCTCTCGATTCTTTGCTTCTTCTCTTGAGTTCTTGTTTCACTCATTCCTTTTCCCTTCCATCTCGGTCCTAAGATCTCGGGACAAGATCTCTTGTTAGTGGAGGAGTGTTGTAACGCCCCGGATTCGATGCGCCAGGTGTCTTCCAGTTATTTGCCATAGTTGCCATGTCATTTTCTTGCGTGTTGCATTTTGCCATGTCATCGTCAGCATTTCATCTGCATGTTTTTCAAAACTTGCATCCGTTCAGGTCCTCCCGGTTCTCTCCTTGTCCGTTCTGAGCACAGACACACTCGCACGCGCCCGCGGCACCTCCGAAATATTATTTTATATCTGGCATAAAAATGTTCTCGGAATGGGATGCAACTTGGCGTGCGATCTTATTATAGTGTAGACAGAGCGCCTGTCAAGTTTCGTCACATTCGGAGCTCGTTTGATAGCCCAACCGTTAAATATATAGCGGCACCGTTGCCGGTATTTACGTCGGATGTTTTCGGTCTCCGGAAACTGTTGCCGGGCTGCCTTCTCTTCTCTCTTCTCAGCCCAACCCCCTCCGCACAGCCCATCTAACCCGGCTTAACCCCCCCTCGACTAGTGTCGTTGGATCGTCATCGGAGGCTCTGAAACCCCTCCAAAACCCTCAAACCCTAGCCCCTACCCTTTATATACACCTTCCCCTTCCAATTTTGGCAGCCTACCCCCCTCTCCTCCTCGTTTTCACCGCCTCCCTCCTCAAATTCCATGCGCCCCAACCAGCCTCCACCACCTGTGTTGCCCCTCCTCGTTTTCCGGCGCCGGCCAGCCACCTCCCGCCACTTGGCGTGCCCCGGTTGGCCAGCCGCCACCCCAGCCGCGCCATCCACCACACAACGCCCTCCACGTCGCCTCCCTAGTGCCCCACTTCGCCGCGGCCCGCCTGGCCCATCCACAGCCCGCCCGCGGGCCGAAGCGGACCCGAGCCGCCGCCGTAGCTCGTAGGAGCACGCGTGCGCCCGAGCCGCGTCGCCCAGCTCCCGAACGTCGATCGCCATCGCCCGGTCGTCCCGCCGTCCGCCGCTGACCTCGCCTCGTCGGAGATCGAGGCCGTCGTCCGGCCAGGTTGCCCTCTCCTTCCTCTCTTTTCCTCCTCATCTCCCCCTCTCTCTAATCCTCTTGCTCTCTCTCTCTCCCCTTGCAGGGAACCGCCGCCGCCGCCATGGTTCCTCGCCTCCGCGCCCTAGAGCCGGCCCCTCTGGCCAGATCTGGCCTCCGATGGCCCCGCCCTTGCCGGATCTGCCGCCCCGGTGCTGTTTCTTCCCCTGCCTCGCCGCTCCTCTCGTCGCCGGAGCCGGCCGCCGCCGGAGCCATTGCCCTCCCTGATCCAGCGGGATTGGGAGGAGGACGAGCGCCCCAGCGCTAGCGCGTGGGCCCCGTGTCGCCGGCCTGCCGGTCTCCCCTCCTTTGGCCCAGCCCACCACCGAGCCGGCCCATGGGCCCAGGGTGAGCAGCCCCTTATCCTCCGCCCTAGGCGTCTAATAGTTATATAGCGCGCTTCGTTTTTTTTCCAGAAAACTGCTAAGTCCCAGATTTTCAGCATTTTGTGCACTTGTTCATCATGCCATAACTCATCATCCGTAGCTCCGTTTCATGCATATAATATATCAAAATGTTCATTGTGAGATGCTACATTTCCTTCCATTGTGCCATGTTTGTTTGAGTTCATCTTGACGCCTGATTCATCGTTGCAAGAGTGCTATATGATGCTAATCTGCTGAAACGGTTATAACTTGATGATTTGTCATTTTTGTTGCATTTGATGTGTGCATCCTATGGGCATGAGCTCTACATGTGTTTTGTTATACATCATGCCATATGTACAGGAGTGCTTGCCATGTTTTTTTGTGAGTTTTGTAGTGAGTGCATCAAGCTTGTTAAGTAGAGTACTTGCTGTTACTGTTTTGCTAGGCTGAATCTGTTATTCTGATGCTATGGAAACCTGCTGCTACAAGTCATTCTATACATAACCTGGAGCTGTTCACTAAGGGTGTTTTGTTATACATGTCATGATCTATCCATCCATGCCCCTGGTTGCATTTATAGCCTGTTGTAGCTTGTTTTTATCTTGCTCCAAAGTTGCTAAATAATGTTGCTGTCAGCCTGTTAACATTAAGTTCAGTTTTGCCATGTGATTTTCTAGTGATCCATGCACCCTATGAACTTGATCTTGCAATGCATAGCTTCATAAACATGTCTTCTTACTGTTGGTTGCCTTATCATGCCATGTATTTATCTGTGGTGAGTGGTACAAGCTCACCAACATGCCTACTTATTGCTGTTTCTGCCATGTATGAATCTGTCATATAACTTGCCATGTTTACATTGGTGCCATCATATCTTCTGATCCTTTTAGGCTCATGGTCAGTAAGGGACTTTTGTTCTATGCATTAGTAGTATCATTCCATGCCTTTGTTCGCCATGATAAGTTCTTGTAGCATGTTGTTTCATAGCTCTAAACATTGCAACCTGATGTTATTTCTGCTAAGCCTGAAACTGTTATTGTTTACAATCGTGCCATGTTTTTTGGAGCATGTTCTAGTGATTTCTGGAGATAGCTCAGTGTTCATGTTTTGTCATGATTTACCTGTACATCATGTCCATGCCTTTTGTTCTCATGTTGGGGTGTTGTAGCTTATTGTGTTGATGCTTGCAATATGCCTAGTTGCTGTTTTGGACAGCATGCCTTTTAAACCTGTATAGAGTGTATGTGTTGCACCGTTGCTCCGTTTTGAGTGAGCTCTATATGAAACTTTCTTGATTTTGCATGTAGTTTCATATTATCATGTTGCATCCTTGTCTTGGTGTGTTTGCTTGATGTTTTTATGCATTTTGCATCAATGCCATGGTTAACTTGATTTGCTCATATCTTCTAGGCCGTAGCTCCGAACTAAATGAACTTTATATGTAACTTGACTAGAATCTCGTGTAGATATTCTTTGTGCATCTTAACTTGCTGTTTAACAACTTGAACATAAGGTTTATTCAGATCTGGACCAATTTCTAAATATACATATGAGGACTTACCGGAATTGTTATATGTTGTTCCCAGCCTCATTTAAACTTGCTTTGATGTGTTGTTCTTGTATGCATCATCTCTTGCCATGAGTAGCTTCATGTAGTCTTGTCTTGCATCATACTTGTTTTTGCATCATGTCATGTTCATGTGTGGTGTGTTTACCATGGTGTGTGCTTCTTCTCGGTAGTTCCTGTTTCCGTTGCGATCGTGAGGATTCGTTCGTCTACGCTTGGTTCGTCTTCATAGCTTCATCTTCTTCATGGACTCGTTCTTCTTCCTTGCGGGATTTCAGGCAAGATGATCGCTACCTTGGATCTCATTACTATCATTGATATGCTAGTTATTTCGTTCTATCGCTTTGTTGTGCTACCTATCAATTGCTCCTCAAGCCTCCCAAATTGCCATGAACCTCTAACCTTTGACACCCTTCCTAGCAAACCATTGCTTGGCTATGTTACCACTTTGCTTAGCCCCTCTTATAGCGTTGTTAGTTGCTGGTGAAGTTGAAGATTGCCCCGTGGTGGACAGGGTTATGTTGGGATATCACAATATCTCTTATATTAGTAATGCATCTATATACTTGGTAACGGGTGGAAGACTCGGCCTTATGCCTGGTGTTTTGTTCCACTCTTCCCGCCCTAGTTTCCGTCATACTGGTGTTATGTTCCCGGATTTTGCGTTCCTTACGCGGTTGGGTGATTTATGGGACCCCCTTGACAGTTCGCTTTGAATAAAACTCATCCAGCAAGGCCCAACCTTGGTTTTACGATTTGCCTCACCACCACCTATACCCTTCCCTTGGGTCGGCTAACCCGAGGGTCATCTTTATTTTAGGCCCCCCCGGGCCAATGCTTGTCTAAGTGTTGGTCTGAACCGAGCCACCTGCGGGGCCACCTCAGGGAAACTCGAAGTCTGGTTTTACTCGTAGCCTATCTCATCCGGTGTTGCCTTGAGAACAAGATATGTGCAGCTCCTATCGGGATTGTCGGCGCATAGGGCGGTCTTGCTGGTCTTGTTTTACCATTGTCGAAATGTCTTGTAAACCGGGATTCCGAGTCTGATCAGGTCTTCCTTGGAGAAGGTATATCCTTTGTTGATCGCGAGATCTTATCATGGGATAAGTTGGGACACCCCTGCAGGGTATAATCTTTCAAAAGCCGTGCCCGCGGTTATGTGGCAGATGGGAATTTGTTAATGTCCAGTTGTAGATAACTTGACACCAAATCCGAATTAAAACGCATCAACTGCGTGTGTAGCCGTGATGGTCTCTTTTCGGCGGAGTCTGGGAAGTGAACACGGTTTTGGGGTTATGTTTGACGTAAGTAGGAGTTCAGGATCACTTCTTGATCATTGTTAGCTTCACGACCGTTCCGTTTGCTTCTATTCTCTATCTTATTTGCGTATGTTAGCCACCATATCATGTTTAGCCGCATCTGCAACTTCACCACTTTACCCCTTCCTTTCCCATTAAGCTTTGATAGTCTTGATACCCATGGTAATGGGATTGCTGAGTCCTCGTGGCTCACAGATTACTACAACAACAGTTGCAGGTACAGGTTATGCGATGATCATGATGCGAGAGTGATGTTTACTTTTTTTGGAGTTCTTCTTCTGCTTCTTCTTCGATCAGGGAATAGGTTCCAGGTCGGCAGCCTGGGCTAGCAGGGTGGATGTCGTTTGAGTTTCTGTTTGTGTTTCATCCGTAGTCAGATGGTGCTCTTATGTAAGATGATGTTGTATTCGTGTGGCCTTGTATGTCTTGTATGTATCCCCATCCATTATGTAATGTTGATGTAATGATATCCACCTTGCAAAAGCGTTTCAATATGCGGTTCTATCCTTGGTGGGACATTCGAGTCTCTTTGGGATAATATCGCATATTGGGCGTGACAAAATAAGATCCAAATAATAAGTACAACAAAGATGCCTACACATCTCATTGATTCCCAGCTTGCAAGATTCAGAACCAACAAATAAGATCCAAATAATAAGTACAACAAAGATGCCTACACATCTCACTGATTCCCAGCTTGCAAGATTCAGAACCAACCCATTAGAGCCTTTTGATAAAGTGAATATCGGCAATAAATCCATCTTGGCTAGCCATGTCATACAATCAAAGAACTTGGCGAATGCTCTTGACCATCACAACATCTGTAGTTGAGTATTCCCGTTTGCACAACATGTTTGCACAACACAAACAAGGAGACAGGAGAGCATGGTTTCTCTTTAATAGCGGCCTCCTTGAACTCAACCTCCAGCTCTTCTTGGATGAGGTCTGCCTGGAGTTCCATGATTCAATTCATGTGCCTTTTTCTGTAGTTCACCTGAAATGAAGCAAAGATTGCATCATTCAGCTAGCAAGAAGTACTTGCTCTTGTGAGCTGGCAGGTTCTTCTTTAGTAGTTGCACTAAAATTGTGGAACATTAAGGTTGGCTGTCCAGCTCATGTGAGGTGCAACTATAATTTTCTTATCCTTTTGTGTTGTTCCACTAAAATAAAGTGCCATTGTGCTAACAGTGACGGCTCCATCTTGCAAAGGCTAATAAAATGTTGCACGAGATTACCGGTAGAACTTGACGAAGATTTTGGAAACTCCAATCACCATTTTGTGTAGTTCCACCAAAATTGAGGGATGTTGCCCACGTGACATTTTAGTTGAACTGCACAAGACACTCATTCCAAAAAAAGTGTTTTGTGCAGTTCACCAAAAGGTCACAATAGCAACAAGGTGAAATGGATATCCCTATCTGCACAAAAAGATAGAAAGTAAATAGTTGCTGGTCAATAAGAATATACGAAAATATACAAAATGAAAAGAAGCATCTTAATTATGTTCATGGCAATCACGCAAGGACAGTAGAAATTTTAAAACGTCGGCAATGCTTCATGTTACCAGAAGCATTACGATCAACAATGAGATTCCTCAAATATGGGATTACTTTAATGCTGGCATTGCTTGTTTACCTGACACGGTAAATCAACAACAGCTAAAGAGTTGGTTTAAGGGCATGGGACCGTGGGGACACCAGGACACTCTGCAGCGTAAAGGAGCAACTTACTTATCATACTGGGGAAAACAGAAGGAGTGCCATTTGTAACACAGTTTAATTGCATCTTATCACTGGAGGCATTACATTAACAATAACACTGGTTAGACATGTCCCTAAGGTAACAGTGTGATCGCTTCATTTTACATGCGCCCTTACATTAACAACAGCAAAAGGTTGGTATAAGGACATGCGACAATGGACGCATCAACACAATGTACCTACAAGGAGGCATAAAGTGGTGATGTCGAGTTTGTTCATGCTATGTGAGGGCAGCAAACCTAATCCTGGAGACCTTGTACTATGTGAGGGTAGCAAATCTAATCCTGGAGACCTTTTACTATGTGAGGGCAGCAAATCTAATCCTGGAGACCTTTTACTATGCGAGGGCAGCAAATCTAATCCTGGAGACCTTTTACTATGTGAGGGCAGCAAATCTAATCCTTAGACCTTTTACTGTGTGAGGGCTGCAAATCTAATCTTGAGACCTTTTACTATGTGAGGGCAGCAAATCTAATCCTGGAGACCTTTTACTATGTGATGGTAGCAAATCTAATCCTGGACATACTCTGTTGACTTGTCCACCAGCCGCCACTTTCTATCATTTTTTCAACCAATAATAGATATGTTCCTTATCTAGTTTGTACTGCGTTTTCCCATTATTTCCCTTTTCAACCAAGAGACTGGTTGGGTATCCGGTCTCTACTACTTTCACCATATTATTTCCTCTTTGAATCAAGTCCTAGATTCATGCTACAACTTTCCCCCCTTTCTTCGTTGTTTGAACAAAGACCTAGATTCGAATGCATGAAGTAGCTGTTGGGAAACGTAGTAATTTCAAAATTTTCGTACGCACACGCAAGATCATGGTGATGCATAGCAACGAGGGGAGAGTATGATCTACGTACCCTTGTAGATCGCAACGGAAGGGTTGACACAACATAGAGGAAGTAGTCGTACGTCTTCTTCCCGATCCAACCGATCCAAGCACCGTTACTCCGGCACCTCCGAGTTCTTAGCACACGTAGAGCTCGATGAAGATCCCCGGGCTCCGATCCAGCAAAGCTTCGGGGAGGAGTTCCGTCAGCATGATGGCGTGGTGACGATCTTGATGTTCTACCGTCGCAGGGCTTCGCCTAAGCACCGCTACAATATGATCGAGGTGGAATATGGTGGAGGGGGGCACCGCACTCGGCTAAGGAACGATCATGAAGATCAACTTGTGTGTCTAGAGGTGCCCCCCTGCCCCCGTATATAAAGGATCCAAGGGGGAGGGGGCGGCCGGCCAGGAGGAGGGCGCAGGAGGAGTCCTACTCCTACCGGGAGTAGGACTCCCCCCCCAATCCTATTCCAACTAGGATTCCCAAGGGGGAAAGAGGGAGAGGGGTGGCCGGCCACCTCTCCTAGTCCTAATAGGACTAGGGGAGGGGGGAAGGCACGCAGCCCTTGTGGGCAGCCCTTTCACCTTTCCACTAAGGCCCTATAAGGCCCATATGACTCCCGGGGGGTTCCGGTAACCTCCCGGTAGTCCGGTAAAATCCTGATTTCACCCGGAACACTTCCGATGTCCAAACATAGGCTTCCAATATATCAATCTTTATGTCTCGACCATTTCGAGACTCCTCGTCATGTCTGTTATCACATCCGGGACTCCGAACAACCTTCGATACATCAAAATGCATAAACTCATAATAACTGTCATCGTAACGTTAAGCGTGCGGACCCTACGGTTCGAGAACAATGTAGACATGACCGAGACACGTCTCCGGTCAATAACCAATAGCGGGACCTGGATGCCCATATTGGCTCCTACATATTCTACGAAGATCTTTTATCGGTCAGACCGCATAACAACATACGTTGTTCCCTTTGTCATTGGTATGTTACTTGCCCGAGATTCGATCGTCTGTATTCAATACCTAGTTCAATCTCGTTACCGGCAAGTCTCTTTACTCGTTCCGTAATACATCATCTCACAACTACCATATTAGTTGTAATGCTTGCAAGGCTTATGTGATGTGCATTACCGAGAGGGCCCAGAGATACCTCTCCGACAATCGGAGTGACAAAACCTAATCTCGAAATACGCCAACCCAACATGTACCATTGGAGACACCTGTAGTACTCCTTTATAATCACCCAGTTACGTTGTGACGTTTGGTAGTACCCAAAGTGTTCCTCCGGTAAACGGGAGTTGCATAATCTCATAGTTATAGGAACATGTATAAGTCATGAAGAAAGCAATAGCAACATACTAAACGATCGGGTGCTAAGCTAATGGAATGGGTCATGTCAATCAGATCATTCAACTAATGATGTGACCTCGTTAATCAAATAACAACTCATTGTACATGGTTAGGAAACATAACCATCTTTGATTAACGAGCTAGTCAAGTAGAGGCATACTAGTGACACTTTGTTTGTCTATTCACACATGTATTATGTTTCCGGTTAATACAATTCTAGCATGAATAATAAACATTTATCATGATTATAAGGAAATAAATAATAACTTTATTATTGCCTCTAGGGCATATTTCCTTCAGTCTCCCACTTGCACTAGAGTCAATAATCTAGATTACACTGTAATGATTCTAACACCCATGGAGCCTTGGTGCTGATCATGTCTTGCTCGTGGAAGAGGCTTAGTCAACGGGTCTGCAACATTCAGATCCGTATGTATCTTGCAAATCTCTATGTCTCCCACCTGGACTAGATCCCGGATGGAGTTGAAGCGTCTCTTGATGTGCTTGGTCCTTTTGTGAAATCTGGATTCCTTTGCCAAGGCAATTGCACCAGTATTGTCACAAAAGATTTTCATTGGACCCGATGCACTAGGTATGACACCTAGATCGGATATGAACTCCTTCATCCAGACTCCTTCGTTTGCTGCTTCCGAAGCAGCTATGTACTCCGCTTCACATGTAGATCCTGCTACGACGCTTTGTTTAGAACTGCACCAACTGACAGCTCCACCGTTCAATGTAAACACGTATCTGGTTTGCGATTTAGAATCGTCCGGATCAGTGTCAAAGCTTGCATCAACGTAACCTTTTACGGTGAGTTCTTTGTCACCTCCATATACGAGAAACATATCCTTAGTCCTTTTCAGGTATTTCAGGATGTTCTTGACCGCTGTCCAGTGATCCACTCCTGGATTACTTTGGTACCTCCCTGCTAAACTTATAGCAAGGCACACATCAGGTCTGGTACATAGCATTGCATACATGATAGAGCCTATGGTTGAAGCATAGGGAACATCTTTCATTTTCTCTCTATCTTCTGCAGTGGTCGGGCATTGAGTCTGACTCAACTTCACACCTTGTAACACAGGCAAGAACCCTTTCTTTGCTTGATCCATTTTGAACTTTTTCAAAATCTTGTCAAGGTATGTGCTTTGTGAAAGTCCAATTAAGCGTTTTGATCTATCTCTATAGATCTTTATGCCTAATATGTAAGCAGCTTCACCGAGGTCTTTCATTGAAAAACTCTTATTCAAGTATCCCTTTATGCTATCCAGAAATTCTATATCATTTTCAATCAATAATATGTCATCCACATATAATATCAGAAATGCTACAGAGCTCCCACTCACTTTCTTGTAAATATAGGCTTCTCCGAAAGTCTGTATAAACCCAAATGCTTTAATCACACTATCAAAGCGTTTATTCCAATTCCGAGAGGCTTGCACCAGTCCATAAATGGATCGCTGGAGCTTGCACACTTTGTTAGCTCCCTTTGGATCAACAAAACCTTCTGGTTGCATCATATACAACTCCTCTTCCAGAAATCCATTCAGGAATGCAGTTGTGACATCCATCTGCCAAATTTCATAATTATAAAATGCGGCAATTGCTAACATGATTCGGATAGACTTAAGCATCGATACGGGTGAGAAGGTCTCATCGTAGTCAACCCCTTGAACTTGTCGAAAACCTTTTGCGACAAGTCGAGCTTTATAGACAGTAACATTACCGTCAGCGTCAGTCTTTTTCTTGAAAATCCATTTATTCTCAATTGCTTGCCGATCATCGGGCAAGTCAACCAAAGTCCATACTTTGTTCTCATACATGGATCCCATCTCAGATTTCATGGCTTCAAGCCACTTTGCGGAATCTGGGCTCACCATCGCTTCTTCATAGTTCGTAGGTTCATCATGACCTAGTAGCATGACTTCCAGAACTGGATTACCGTACCACTCTGGTGCGGATCTTACTCTGGTTGATCTACGAGGTTCAGTAGTATCTTGTTCTGAAGTTTCATGATCATTATCATTAACTTCCTCACTTATTGGTGTAGGTGTCGCAGAAACAGTTTTCTGTGATGTACTATTTTCCAACAAGGGAGCAGGTACAGTTACCTCGTCAAGTTCTACTTTCCTCCCACTCACTTCTTTCGAGAGAAACTCCTTCTCAAGAAAGTTTCCGAATTTAGCAACAAAAGTCTTGCCTTCGGATCTGTGATAGAAGGTGTATCCAATAGTTTCCTTTGGATATCTTATGAAGACACATTTCTCCAATTTGGGTTCGAGCTTATCAGGTTGAAGCTTTTTCACATAAGCATCGCAGCCCCAAACTTTCAGAAACGACAACTTTGGTTTCTTGCCAAACCATAGTTCATAAGGCGTCGTCTCAACGGATTTTGATGGTGCCCTGTTTAATGTGAATGCGGCCGTCTCTAGAGCGTATCCCCAAAATGATAGCGGTAAATCAGTAAGAGACATCATAGATCGCACCATATCTAGTAAAGTATGATTACGACGTTCGGACACACCATTACGTTGTGGTGTTCCGGGTGGCGTGAGTTGCGAAACTATTCCACAATTTTTCAAATGTACACCAAACTCGTAACTCAAATATTCTCCTCCACGATCAGATCGTAGAAACTTTATTTTCTTGTTACGATGATTTTCCACTTCACTCTGAAATTCTTTGAACTTTTCAAATGTTTCAGACTTATGTTTCATTAAGTATATATAACCATATCTGCTTAAATCATCTATGAAGGTGAGAAAATAACGATATCCGCCACGAGCCTCAATATTCATCGGACCACATACATCTGTATGTATGATTTCCAACAAATCCGTTGCTCTCTCCATAGTACCGGAGAACGGTGTTTTAGTCATCTTGCCCATGAGGCACGGTTCGCAAGTACCAAGTGATTCATAATCAAGTGGTTCCAAAAGTCCATCAGTATGGAGTTTCTTCATGCGCTTTACACCGATATGACCTAAACGGCAGTGCCACAAATAAGTTGCACCATCATTATCAACTCTGCATCTTTTGGCTTCAACATTATGAATATGTGTATCACTACTCTCGAGATTCAATAAGAATAGACCACTCTTCAAGGGTGCGTGACCATAAAAGATATTACTCATATAAATAGAACAACCATTATTCTCTGATTTAAATGAATAACCGTCTCGCATCAAACAAGATCCAGATATAATGTTCATGCTTAACGCTGGCACTAAATAACAATTATTTAGGTCTAATACTAATCCCGAAGGTAGATGTAGAGGTAGCATGCCGACCACGATCACATCGACTTTGGAACCGTTTCCCACGCGCATCGTCACCTCGTCCTTAGCCAATCTTCGCTTAATCCGTAGCCCCTGTTTCGAGTTGCAAATATTAGCAACAGAACCAGTATCAAATACCCAGGTGCTACTGCGAGCATTAGTAAGGTACACATCAATAACATGTATATCATATATACCTCTGTTCACCTTGCCATCCTTCTTATCCGCCAAATACTTTGGGCAGTTCTGCTTCCAGTGACCAGTCTGCTTGCAGTAGAAGCACTCAGTTTCAGGCTTAGGTCCAGACTTGGGTTTCTTCTCTTGAGCAGCAACTTGCTTGCCGTTCTTCTTGAAGTTCCCCTTCTTCTTCCCTTTGCCCTTTTTCTTGAAACTAGTGGTTTTGTTAACCATCAACACTTGATGCTCCTTTTTGATTTCTACCTCCGCAGCTTTCAGCATTGCGAAGAGCTCGGGAATAGTCTTGTTCATCCCTTGCATATTATAGTTCATCACGAAGCTCTTGTAGCTTGGTGGCAGTGATTGGAGAATTCTGTCAATGACACAATCATCTGGAAGATTAACTCCCAATTGAATCAAGTGATTATTATACCCAGACATTTTGAGTATATGCTCACTGACAGAACTGTTCTCTTCCATCTTGCAGCTATAGAACTTATTGGAGACTTCATATCTCTCAATCCGGGCATTTGCTTGAAACATTAACTTCAACTCCTGAAACATCTCATATGCTCCATGACATTCAAAACGTCGTTGAAGTCCCGATTCTAAGCCGTAAAGCATGGCACACTGAACTATCGAGTAGTCATCAGCTTTGCTCTGCCAGACGTTCATAACATCTGGTGTTGCTCCAGCAGCAGGCCTGGCACCCAGCGGTGCTTCCGGGACGTAATTCTTCTGTGCAGCAATGAGGATAATCCTCAAGTTATGGACCCAGTCCGTGTAATTGCTACCATCATCTTTCAACTTTGCTTTCTCAAGGAACGCATTAAAATTCAACGGAACAACAACACGAGCCATCTATCTACAATCAACATAAACAAGCAAGATACTATCAGGTACTAAGTTCATGATAAATTTAAGTTCAATTAATCATATTACTTAAGAACTCCCACTTAGATAGACATCCCTCTAATCCTCTAAGTGATCACGTGATCCAAATCAACTAAACCATGTCCGATCATCACGTGAGATGGAGTAGTTTCATCGGTGAACATCATTATGTTGATCATATCTACTATATGATTCACGCTCGACCTTTCGGTCTCCGTGTCCATATATGCTTGGCTCATCAAGTATAACCTGAGTATTCCGCGTGTGCAACTGTTTTGCACCCGTTGTATTTGAACGTAGAGCCTATCACACCCGATCATCACGTGGTGTCTCAGCACGAAGAACTTTCGCAACGGTGCATACTCAGGGAGAACACTTCTTGATAATTTAGTGAGAGATCATCTTATAATGCTACCGTCAATCAAAGCAAGATAAGATGCATAAAAAGATAAACATCACATGCAATCAATATAAGTGATATGATATGGCCATCATCATCTTGTGCCTGTGATCTCCATCTCCGAAGCACCGTCATGATCACCATCATCACCGGCGCGACACCTTGATCTCCATCGTAGCATCGTTGTCGTCTCGCCAATCTTATGCTTCCACGACTATCGCTACCGCTTAGTGATAAAGTAAAGCATTACATCGCGATTGCATTGCATACAATAAAGCGACAACCATATGGCTCCTGCCAGTTGCCGATAACTCGGTTACAAAACATGATCATCTCATACAATAAAATTCAACATCATGTCTTGACCATATCACATCACAACATGCCCTGCAAAAACAAGTTAGACGTCCTCTACTTTGTTGTTGCAAGGTTTACGTGGCTGCTACGGGCTTAAGCAAGAACCAATCTCACCTACGCATCAAAACCACAACGATAGTTTGTCAAATAGACTCCGTTTTAACCTTCACAAGGACCGGGCGTAGCCACACTCGGTTCAACTAAAGTTGGAGAGACAGTCGCCCGCAAGCCATCTATGTGCAAAGCACGTCGAGGGAACCGGTCTCGCGTAAGCGTACGCGTAAGGTTGGTCCGGGTCGTCTCGTCCAACAATACCGCCGAACCAAAGTATGACATGCTGGTAGGTAGTATGACTTGTATCGTCCACAACTCACTTGTGTTCTACTCGTGCAAATAACATCAAACAATAAAACCTAGGCTCGGATGCCACTGTTGGGAAACGTAGTAATTTCAAAATTTTCCTACGCACACGCAAGATCATGGTGATGCATAGCAACGAGGGGAGAGTATGATCTACGTACCCTTGTAGATCGCAATGGAAGCATTGACACAACGTAGAGGAAGTAGTCGTACGTCTTCTTCCCGATCCAACCGATCCAAGCACCGTTACTCCGGCACCTCCGAGTTCTTAGCACACGTACAGCTCGATGACGATCCCCGAGCTCCGATCCCGCAAAGCTTCGGGGAGGAGTTCCGTCAGCACGACGGTGTGGTGACAATCTTGATGTTCTACCGTCGCAGGGCTTCGCCTAAGCACCGCTACAATATGATCGAGGTGGAATATGGTGGAGGGGGGCACCGCACACGGCTAAGGAACGATCACGAAGATCAACTTGTGTGTCTAGAGGTGCCCCCCTGCCCCCGTATATAAAGGATCCAAGGGGGAGGGGGCGGCCGGCCAGGAGGAGGGCGCAGGAGGAGTCCTACTCCTACCGGGAGTAGGACTCCCCCCCAATCCTATTCCAACTAGGATTCCCAAGGGGGAAAGAGGGAGAGGGGTGGCCGGCCACCTCTCCTAGTCCTAATAGGACTAGGGGAGGGGGGAAGGCGTGCAGCCCTTGTGGGCAGCCCTTTCACCTTTCCACTAAGGCCCAATAAGGCCCATATGACTCCCGGGGGGTTCCGGTAACCTCCCGGTAGTCCGGTAAAATCCTGATTTCACCCGGAACACTTCCAATGTCCAAACATAGGCTTCCAATATATCAATCTTTATGTCTCCACCATTTCGAGACTCCTCGTCATGTTCGTGATCACATCCGGGACTCCGAACAACCTTCGGTACATCAAAATGCATAAACTCATAATAACTGTCATCATAACGTTAAGCGTGCGGACCCTACGGTTCGAGAACAATGTAGACATGACCGAGACACGTCTCCGGTCAATAACCAATAGCGGGACCTGGATGCCCATATTGGCTCCTACATATTCTACGAAGATCTTTTATCGGTCAGACCGCATAACAACATACGTTGTTCCCTTTGTCATTGGTATGTTACTTGCCCGAGATTCGATCGTCTGTATTCAATACCTAGTTCAATCTCGTTACCGGCAAGTCTCTTTACTCGTTCCGTAATACATCATCTCACAACTACCATATTAGTTGTAATGCTTGCAAGGATTATGTGATGTGCATTACCGAGAGGGCCCAGAGATACCTCTCCGACAATCGGAGTGACAAAACCTAATCTCGAAATACGCCAACCCAACATGTACCATTGGAGACACCTGTAGTACTCCTTTATAATCACCCAGTTACGTTGTGACGTTTGGTAGTACCCAAAGTGTTCCTCCGGTAAACGGGAGTTGCATAATCTCATAGTTATAGGAACATGTATAAGTCATGAAGAAAGCAATAGCAACATACTAAACGATCGGGTGCTAAGCTAATGGAATGGGTCATGTCAATCAGATCATTCAACTAATGATGTGACCTCGTTAATCAAATAACAACTCATTGTTCATGGTTAGGAAACATAACCATCTTTGATTAACGAGCTAGTCAAGTAGAGGCATACTAGTGACACTTTGTTTGTCTATTTATTCACACATGTATTATGTTTCCGGTTAATACAATTCTAGCATGAATAATAAACATTTATCATGATTATAAGGAAATAAATAATAACTTTATTATTGCCTCTAGGGCATATTTCCTTCAGTAGCTTTACCTCTAATAATACTAAAAATTTAGGTGGCTTTGGAATAGCTGATGGGAGTATAAAAAGGTGCACATGCAGACACGTGGGGAGCTGGGGCAGTAGAGCAAGGCCGCTTTCGAAGAACTTATACCTAAGGGTCGCCGGGATGTCAGCGGCGGCAGGTCGGATCTGCGGACAATACGACAAGGAGGAAGAAGGGTCGGAGGACCTCCCGAGCCGGCGCTGTGTCGGAGAGAACGACATGGGAAGAGGATCGGGCCCCTCTAGCAGTTGTGGTTTTCCTCCCTCGGCGACGATAACCGCGTGAACGATGCACCTTTTAGTCCTCTACACACACCGGCCGAAGGGATCCGGCCGGATCTGTGACCAGTGGTGAGCAGAAGGAAAATGTCGCTACCGATGTCTTGTTTATATCTGGAGAGGATGAGAGAATGAAGAGAGCAACCCTAGTAAAGCAAGCGCTCAGGCCCCTACGTCCATATATAGTGGAGTGATTATCTTTTTTTCTCCACAACAAGCATTTCAATTTGTGTATGTGGCATTAAAGAAAAGAAACTCTCTATTTAAGGTGACTACTGTACGACTCCTACTTACTACTAGTAGTACTCCCACCGTCTAGGTCTGTAAGTTATCTTACGAAAACCAAATAATCCCAAAACACTTAGGCACGATGCATTAATTTCTACCTCGTTTCTTGTTTCTTGACATATCAACCAATAAGAGATGAGGAGTGTGCATGCTTTTAATGACTTGAGAGTACTAAAAACGACATGCAGTGGTTAGTTCATTGCATGCAATGCTATTAATTAGCAAATAAACATTAAGGTCTCTCGTTTTCCCCTCCTCCTTGGTCACGGTGCACAATCTAAGATGACTTACTCACCTAGACAGAGGGAGTACTACAGTATTGTTCACTTGTGCTCCCTGCCCCTCCATTCATTGAACAACCCCACGGGTGAATAAACATACAGTAAGTATTGTATTTATATAGAACGAACCAGCTCGAACTATTTTTGCGTATTTAAAAGTTGAGGGCGGGGCTTTTCCCGGGCAGTACGCGCGGTAGTTTTCGAGTAAGCGGTTTGACAGAGAGGCGAGGAGGGTGAGCGAGTGGGGCTGTGCGATTTGACGGCGCATTACAGCTGGAAAGACTTGTGATAGGACCACTCACTATAGTCATGAATTACTGGCGCTCCGA
Source organism: Triticum aestivum (assembly GCF_018294505.1). Taxonomy (NCBI): domain Eukaryota; kingdom Viridiplantae; phylum Streptophyta; class Magnoliopsida; order Poales; family Poaceae; genus Triticum; species Triticum aestivum. Next base: position 559,571,542 of record NC_057801.1, read on the forward strand.
CCGGGGTGATGCCCCCCTTTCGTTCCGCGCTCTAATCTGGTGGATGACACGTCGACCTGAATGCTGGCTCTCCCACATGTCGGAGTAGTAAGAAGGAGCAAAGAATGATGCGCTATATACTAGTACTATATGATGTACTACTCAGGCCGGAGGAGTGCGAACCACGGCATCCCACTGAACCAGCAGTGCGAACCACAGTAGCCCAGTGAACCAGCAATAGAAAACAATGTGGTGATATGGCCATAAAAAATAATGTGCTACGGTCCAAACTATAGCATGTACAGTAACACTCCTCTTTGTTTGGATCCCTCAGTTAGAGCTAGTTTGGGTTGAAATAGCCTCAAATTATCGAAACAAGAGGGGTTAGTTTGAGCTAGTTTGCACTAACCCAGCTAAAAAAACTAGCCTGGTGGAGAGGTTCTAATTGGGTTAGTTATCCTCGGGCCCACTAAAAGGGAACTAAAAAATCTCCCCTGCCCGCACCAGATCGCTCCCCCCCTCTCACACGACTCCTCTCTGTTCCCCATAGGGCCTCCCACCCAAGCGCTGCTCACCCTCTCTCTCCTTCGGCCGCCCTCTCCTTCCGGCCTTCGCCGCCCTACTCCGACCGCCCTCTCCCTCCGGCCTTCGAAGGTCGCCCCGCTCCCCCTTCACCATTCATTTTTCTCCCTCTGGCATGCGCGGCGGCGGCGCATCTACCAGGGCGGTCGCGAGAGGGGTGAGTTTGTTCGTTCCTTCTCTGTCTCACGGCCATATCATTGATCTTGCTTGCTCTAGCGCTAATTCTGATTTGAAAAAGTAAATCCTGATCAAACTTGGTATAGATTTGTGGTTCACGCATGGAATTGTTTGATGCTGCTTGAGGAGGTAATAAATCTTTCTAGAGGCACAAAGATTGAGGTCACCTTTCTAGGTATTTCAATTTCAAGCTTGCATTATTTCTAGAGGCCCAAAGATTCAGTTCACCTTTCTAGGTATTTCAATTTTAGGCTTGCATTATTTTGAGAGGCCCAAAGATTTAGTTCACCTTTCTAGGTATTTCAGTTTTAGGCTTGCATTATTTCTAGAGGCCCAACGATTCAGTTCACCTTTCTAGGTATTTCACTTTTAGGCTTGCATTATTTCTAGAGGCCCAAAGATTCAGTTCACCTTTGTAGGTATTTGAGTTCCAGGCTGGCATTATTTCTAGAGGCCCAGAGATTTAGTTCACCTTTCTAGGTATTTTAGTTATAGGCTTGCATTATTTCTAGAGGCCCAAAGATTAAGTTCCCAGTCAGCGGCAAGCGGCCCTGCTATCCATGCCGGTGTCGACCTCAACTCGCAAGGGCCGGCGCCGGAGGGGTTCCTGGGGCCTGGGCTCTACAGAGCCTTCCTCCAGAGCGACGATGGCGAGCTCCTCCCTCGGTGCGTGAGGGGCTCCGGGCTCCCTCCCTATCGTGAATGACTTCCGTGATGAGTTAGCTCATTCTTTGTTTCATGGGTGTTTTTTTATTTTGTGAAGCTTGATTGACGACTTGTATGTTTAAGTGGGATATCTCATTTGTATGGACAAAGTAAAAATTATCATGTTTTGCATGCTTGATTTGTATAGATGGTTCGTTTATGTCAATTGTGAGCGGGAGGAGGCCATAGAAGAGCCGGCCACAAATCCGGCAGGGAATAGGGTCCAAAGTAGTCAAATGATTGAGATAGAGCATTTATTGTCAATCTAACCCTGCCATCCATACACCTCTTTGGTTTAGAGTTAGTTCAGGGTTAGAATCTAACTCTAACCTCTAACTGAGTTAGAGTTCTCCTCGTCTCGGTTCATCGCCAGCATACTTTCCCCATTCCTGTGTTTTCAGTATCCTGCGAATCAAACAGGCCATTTTTTGCGGGAAAAATCAAAGAGGCCCTTGGACTGGTTTAGGTCCGGTCATTTTTTATAGACGTGTTATGTCCAAAATTTAATGAACGTGCTCCGGTTTCCACGAAAATAATCTGGTTTCATGTAGTAATTCATTCATTTATTTATTCTTCTGTGGGGGGTTTGCATGTAATTCGTGAGGTCTGAAATCTAAAGTACCCCGACATATGCTCCGAGTCGTGCATGCACTACGACCCAGATGCTCTATGTCCCACATGTCGGCAAACGGGAGCACGTGGAAATAGCCTAGGAGTAAATATAGGAGGATAAATGCGTGAAAAAATACGTACTATGAAGCGTAGTCGCGGTTCGAAAAGGAGACCTAAAGTGATGACAGCTATAGGTTGCACGCACCCAACTAGTGGTACTAGACATACGACTAATTTTCCCCTAAAAAAGGCACGAGTGTTCAGTACTCCTATTCTATAAACACGAGTCCCATTTGAGAACAGCGTTCGTGCTACAGCCAGCTCTCCTCCCTCGTTTCTCTCTTCTAATTCTAAACTCGGCCGACGCCGGTGGGCGGGGTGGGTTTGCTCAACTGCGCCCCCACCTCACGGTGAAAACGTTACGACTGGAATAAAAATGCCATATACTCCCTCCGTTCATAAATATAAGCCTTTTTAGATACTATTTCAAATGGAATACAACATGCAGATGTATGTTGACATAGTTCAGAGTGTAGATTCGCTCATTTTGCTCCGTATGTAGTAGTCACTTGCTGGAATCTTTAGAAAGACTTATATTTGGGAACGGAGGGAGTAATATACTAATAAAACATTAAGGCCACGAGGCGATGGAGTGTTGGTTACAGGAGGCAAGAAGAAGAGATGCATCCATCAACGACGTCGACCTCCTCGACTCAGGGCGCTGGCCCACCGAACGGCGCCTAAGTAGCAGCGGCTTTCGTGGCTAGGTCGACGTGCTTCTGAACAATGGTGTCCAAAGATTCCAGCCACTTGAAGAAGGCCAACGTCTTTCTGTCCTCACTTGCCTTGTAGTGGCCTATGTAGGCGATTTCCTCGTAGACGTGGATGTGCAGGTCGACGGTTTCTTGCATGGTGAGGCGCTGCGCGGCGAGCGCGGCCTCGAGGTGCACATTCTTCGTCACGACCTCTGGTACCTGCAGGGCCACTAGGGCTTGAAAGAATTCGTCACCATAGAGGCCGATGAGGGTGGCAGGCAATGAGAGTCTGCGGGCGGGCTGGAGCAGTACAGCAAGGTCATCTGCGTGCTTCTTGACGGCGGTGAACTTGCGGATGGAGTTGACCATCATGTCGTCCATGCGAGAGGCAAAACCAGCGTCGGCGAGGGCTAAGATGCCCGCGGTCGCCAGCACCGTCTGGAAACGCTGCACGGTGCGGGGTCGCAGGCCGGCGCCTTGGATGATTTGGCACAGCCGACTGCCACTCGCGTCCATCGCCTCGATAGGTGCTTGTGGCTTCTGGTCACTTGGTCATGGATTGCATTGAGTAGTGTTGCGCAGAGACTTGGGAGTAGATGGATTGGAGTGGTGGGGCGCCTTTATTATATGAGAGTCCAAACTCTGTTGCATTCACATCATGCTGGCTATATTCTGCTTCTCCAATTAATTCCCTCTACATGTAATTGAGGATGCATCATTGACCATTCAACGTCTCGGGAACCGCTACCCTCTCCCTCCTTGGCATTCAAGCACCTATGGACCCGTCGACGATGAGGTGCCTATGGTGACTTCGTAAATTTCAAGATGATAGTGCCGTGCGTGTGTGCATTCATAGGGGTGAGTGTATGCGCGTGTATATGAGTGCTTGCGTCTGTACTGTGTCAAAAAAACGTAAATGCATGTCAAAAAGACAGTAGTCAGTATACTCAATATTGTGCACCTCGGAGAGGAAAATGATAGAACTAGTATGTATTTATTTACGGTGCAGATTAACTCATTTTGCTCCATATGTACTCCATCTTGGTGTAGTCTAGTCACTTGTTGAAATCTCTAGAAGGGCAAATACTCCTTTCTGGTTTACAGGGCTATACTAGCAAGTAGTTGTAGTACAATAGTGGGCACACATAGCAATTTTGTCTCATGCAACGTTCGGTTTGCGCTTGGCTCTTTGCCTCCTCGAGAAGACGAACAATGATGTTACTACTACTGCTTCTATAGTGTCGAATCCACTGCTGCATGTCCGTCGTCCGTGATCGGGACAGATAGCTTGTTGTAGAAGTACTACTAAGCAAAAGCATGTCCTCGTTTGCGAGCAACCGCGCGCATGGGCGAGGGAGAAGGCGTGTAGTAAAATCAAGCTTCTCCTCGTTGTACGAGTTGACGCGACACATCATAGCACTGGCCCCACATGCTTTCCTCTAAACTTGGCTGAAAGACCCACAGTGTACAATGTATTTACTGCAACCTCTAACATTTACCCACCACAAATTAAATTATATGTGGCCGTATGCATCATTCTGATACAGAGGCCGGGGAGTCCCCCCTTTTCAAAAAAAATAAATTAAAATATATATTCCTGTCTTGACCAGACGAGCGTGCAAACTATAATCACCAGGGTGACAGGTAGGGCCAGAAGACTATTTTAATTTAATTTTTAAACTTCGAGATGGCCACATAGCATGGAGCCGACCCGAACGATTTTAAGCTTACAGGCACGGTACACGCTATCCTAGACTACTCTACACATGAAACTGCCACACGAGCGTCCGGGCTGCGCTTGGCTCTTCGCCTCTTCAGGAAGTCGAACAATGATGGAGTACTACTGCACTGGAGGAGTACTACAGTACGCTTCTGGCCATCTGACACTGATTGAACTGCTGCATGTCCACCGCGTGCGGGAGGGAGAGCGTGTAGCGAAAGCTTCTCCTAGTCTTGCTAGCCACCATGCTCATTGGTGAGGGAGGGACGCTCCTGCCTTTGTGTGTATGACATCTGGGCCCGACTGGTGGGTGGCCAACCTGTCATACAGCCAAAGGCAGGTGCAGTTAAGTCCGCAAGGGAGAGGATAATCAAACTTCTCGTTGATGTACGAGTTGACGCGACACATCAAAGCAATGCACTCGATATATTTAAATAATTTGCAGTTACTGATGCATTAATTACAACGCATGCATGCATGCCGTGACTCTCCTTTTGATACTTGCATGTGTTGATTTAATGCACCTTGAAGTAGTACTCCCTCCAATTCCTTTTACTTTGCGTATAACTTTTTCTTGTTTTTCTTAGATTAGTCTGTGCGTACGCGTTGGTTTCCATCTGTGCCCCCGCTCGATTAGTTCTGCCCCCATTAATTGCGCCAGTTTCCAAAACAGAAAATGGCTACAGGCAAACACATGCAGCGCCAGATGCGGCTTGACCGCCTGGGGAAGCCAACTCAAGCGAAAGGAAGGAGGACCAGCCAACCATTACATGCGCATTTACTATTGATATTTATGCAGCTTACTCATGCGCGGGGGCAAATTTGTCCAGAAAACTCAAACTACTGCCTTCCTTGGTATGCGGGAGGAGAGTTATGCGCAGAGTATAAAATATGTGACGGTAAAGCTTTTTAATGCCCCGGCCCAAGCGAGAGATGGCTGTGCACGAGGAGGGCGAGATCATGCAGACGGAATAGGAACCGACGAGGGAGCTCACTAAGGTCTCCATGGACCTCACTGTGCTCCACTGCCCCTTGTGCCTCCGCCCCTTGACGCCTCCAGTGTATGAGGTTTGAATACACCTCGTCCGTTCGGCTGATTGAGCAAGGTGCAGGTTTCTTGATTGATGTGTTGTTCGATTGATTTCTGCGGTGCAAGGGAGGGCACCTGGCCTGCGCGGAATGCTGCGTCGAGCGCCCCAAGAACCAGCGGCAGTGCCAGAAGTGTGAGCGCAGCGGTGGCTTTGACGTGCGGAGCACGGTGGTGGAAGCCGTTGTTTCATCGATGAGGGTGGTGTGCCCGCACGAAGGCTGTGGGCTCTACGTCACTTACCACAAGCTCGCCGATCACCAGAGCGTGTGTCTGCTCGCGCCCTGCAAATGCCCTGTGCCCGTCTGCGGCTACGAAGGCCCGCCGCCGGCGCTCTACCACCACATCAGCAACGCGCATCCCATGCCCGTGCACAGGATCCAGTACGGCAATGTGCTCCACCTACAAGTGCCACTGTCGGAGCCACGGCTCTTGCTGTTCCCGGAGGAGGACGGCCGCGCATTTTTCTTGGTCGATGGCGTGCTCGACATCGACGCGCCTATCACCGTGTCAGTGGTCTGCATCAGAGCGGGGGCGTCCCCACTGCCGCACTACGTGGCCAAGCTGTGGGCGAACGGCCCGCCGGGGGGGCCAAAGGCACGACCGACGCCGTCAAGGTGGAAATGGAGGTGACAAGCAGCAAGGATCCCGGTGACGTCGACGTGCAGGAGCTGACCTTCTTCACAGTTCCGCCCAAGCTGCTGGCCGAGGCTAAGCTGGTGTCCCTCCACATTCAGATTGACAAGCTCACGTCCTAAATGTTTCTATACTGCCTTCTGTTTATCTTAGTAATATGCTAATATAGGGATTACCTCGGTCTACTTTAGCTTAAGAAATGGTGGGTTTTGGTGGCGATGCAGCAATTACTTCGACATCAAATCAGTAATTTTCAACAGTCGAACAAATATTTTGTGTATGTTGGATATAAAGTTCCTTTGGGTAAGAAGTACTAGATAAAAGGAGATGTATGTACGCGTATTTTAGTTTTAAATACGTCCCTTTTTATCCATTTTGATGACAAGCACTCCCTCCGTTCCACAATACATGCCTTCCATTTGTTAATATATAGATATATCTAGACATGTTTTAGTATATAGGTACATCCATGATAGAGCCAGTCAGATGGTTGAGAACACTACAATTCGTAGCTACAGATGCGTGTGTGACTCCAAGATGCAGAAGCCGGGGGTCATCATCATCCTTTTCGAGAAAAAACAGGCACGTGTGTGAGAGGACGAGTGTGTGCGTGCACCTCTTCTATTCCTGTATAACGTACTAAACTCAGAGTACAAGTTTTTTTGGGTGGCATGATGGTGCGTGTGAGAAGTCCCAAGAGATAGGTTTAATGCATCTAAAAAAAGACTAGCCTATAGCTCGCCACACAGCTATTCCTGTCGAACGCCCCATTAACCGTAAGATATGTATACGACGGTGCCAGTTATTGCACGTACACAGTAGAAAAAGAACACGTGCCCACGTAACGCCATCCGGGAATAGTGCCGCACTTCGGAACTAGAACCGTCAATAAATTTTGAGCTTGCGTCTTGTCACATTCCAAATTACTCCACGCTATATTGAATTGCAAACCTGTTCACACCGATCACAACCTAAACGGTTTCCCACTTAGGAGCATATTAGTACTCGGTTATACATACTAGTATGCCAAGATGACTGCACATTCCTCCTCAAATCCTCATCCAAAAAAACAAACAAGTCATTCAGCATCCTTCCCATGCGTCTGCCATGGCCAGCGTGAGTTCTGGGTCGAGAGATTGCCACCAGGGAGAGGCGAGTATGGATGCGGAAGCACGAGAGATGTCCCGCCGCGTGGAAGTAGCAGCACAGAGGTCCCGCCGCGCCGCTGAAGCAGCATGGAGGTCCCGTCGTGCCGTCGATGCAGCAGACTAGTCCGGCCGCGCCGCGGAAGCAGCAGAGTTGATCCACCGTGCCGCGAATGCATCAGAGATGTCCCGTCGCGCCGCGGCAGCCTGGGAAAATTTCTCACGGGCAGGCGACGACTGTTACAGGCGCATGCATGCGATCATCCATAGCCAGATGGATCAGATATCCGGCTGGGCGAGGTTGCAGGATGACATGAAAGCCTCATTTGAACAGGCTACCAGCATCATCCGGCAACTAAGGGAGGGCAATGAGAGGCTCCGGGCCGAGTGCGACCTGCTGAGGGCGAAGATCGTCCGAAGTGCAGACTAGCAGGAGGAGACCAGTGCCTTGTTGAAGAGGACCGGCATCATTGTCAAGAAACTTATGGACGAGAATGACATGCTCCGCATCAAGCGCCAAAGGCTGGTGGAGGAATCCATGGATGTTCTCAAGCAGCATCGTGAGGACACGAAGGAGCTCATTGCCGCTAGCTGCGGAGACTAGTTCCCGCGGCTTGCAGCAACGCATCAAGAAAGTAGAGATCAGCGAGCCAGGTCCTTGCCTTCCTTCTTCTTTTTCCCTTGTGTATTTCGGGCATAGCCGCATGTGGCTTTTTTAACTATCTTTCTAATTATGTAAGACAATTAATCATCCTTATATATTCATCAGTCTTGCTATAAGTCGCAGTAGATGATATATAGGTCCGTCGGATCTTACATCAAGATCCGTGCTTTCAGATTTTCTTTTTTCTCTTTTAGATCTCAATCGAGTGAGACATAGCCACGCCATTAAACAGAGGCTCAGGCGCCATTAATGGAGACCTTGGGAGAGAGGTAGACGGCAGATGGAGGTCAAAGGGCTCTCCTCCCGATAAGCACGCGCAGGGGTCTGATCGCACGCCTCTCGTACTCAAATAGCTACCCTGCACGGTGCCTCCTAGCTAATAAAAAATGGGGACGCGTGGCGACACATAAATGGTAGTAAACAGAATGCCCACGGTTTTCAATAATACTTGTGTTTCCGATTGTAACGTGACAACACTTGTTCCAAAATGACTTTGTTGATTGTTAATGTGTGCACCTTCGCAAATCGGACATGGCACCAAGCCAAGTTTCATTATTTTCATGCGTGTTTTGGATTTACAGGAATTAAAAACTAAGTTTCTCAATGTTTCCAGCCCAGCCACGACGCCCAGAATTTTGAATTTCATTCCCATTTCTTGCATGGAACCTAGAAATTTACCCAAGGACACACATGTGATTTTTCAACCAACTTTGGTGCACTGGAACATGTGCTTGTATTTCAAATTTGAATTATGCACACAAAGGTGACACGTTCCCTCTCAGAACCACGAGCCTTCTTGAGAGAAGCTCCGATTTGCAAGAAGCTTATACCCAAATTTGTTCCTATTCGGCCAATTTTTTTACCACGGCATGGTACTACCATGACATGACACCATGCCAAGTATCATGATTTTAAAACCAAGTTTCTCAATGTTCTCGACCGAGCCACGATGCCCAGATGTTTGAATTTTATTCTCATTTTTTGCATGGGACCTAGAAATTCACCCGAGGACACAAATGTGATTTTTCAACCAACTTTGGTGCACGGGAGCATGTGCTTGTAGTTCAAATTTGAATTATGCACATTAAATGACCAAAAACTCAATTAATGTGTAAAAAAGGCCAAACGAAGCCGGAATGATTTCCAAAATTTAACAGGGCACTCATGTAGTTCTATGTTGCCTTTGTAAATAAACTCAAGGGGGACAACGTATATCGTTTCGCACTCAAAGGTGGCACGTTCCCTCTCAGAACCACGAGCCTTCTTGAGAGAAGCTTCGGTTTGCAAGAAGCTTATACCAAAATCTGTTCCTATTCGGCCAATTCTTTTACCACAGCATGGTAGTACCATGACATGACACCCATGCCAAGTTTCATGATTTTCAGACGTGTTTTGGATTTACAAGAATTTAAAAACCAAGTTTCTCAATGTTCTCGGCCGAGCCACGATGCCCAGATGTTTGAATTTTATTCTCATTTCTTGCATGGGACCTAGAAATTCACCCGAGGACACAAATGTGATTTTTCAACCAACTTTGGTGCACGAGAGCATGTGCTTGTAGTTCAAATTTGACTTATGCACATTAAATGACCAGAAACTCAATTAATGTATAAAAAACGACAAACGAACCCGGAATAATTCCAAAATTTAACAGGGCACTCATGTAGTTCTATGTTGCCTTTGTTAAGAAACTCAAGGGTGGGGGGGGGCAGCGTATATCGTTTCACACTCAAAGGTGGCACGTTCCCTCTTAGAACCACGAGCTTCCAAATCGGCCCAATTTTTTACCACAACATGTTAGTGCCATGACATGACACCATGCCAAGTTTCTTGATTTCCAGACGAGTTTTGGATTTACATGAATTTAAAATCTAAGTTTCTCGATGTTCTCGGTCGAGTCACGACGCCCAGATGTTTGAATTTCATTCTCATTTCTTCCATGGGACCTAGAAATTCAACCAAGGACACACATGTGATTTTTCAACCAACTTTGGTGCACCGGAGCATGTGCATGCAGTTCATATTTAGATTATGCACTTTAAAAGTCCAGAAACTCAATTAATGTATAAAAAGGCCAAACGAACCCGAAATAATTCCAAAATTTAACAGGGCGCTCATATAGTTCTATGTTGCCTCTGTAAAGAAAATCAGGGGGGAGGCAGCGTATATCGTTTCGCACACAAAGGTGACATGTTCCCTCTCGGAACCACGAGGCTTGTTGAGAGAATCTCCGGTTTTGGAAGAAGCTTATACCAAAACTTGTCCCAATTCAGCCAAAAATTATACATATGAAAACAGGGTTTAGATTATCCCGAACATCTCGCTACCTAGACCAATAATGTACTATGATTTGAATTCAACATAAAATGGACACAAATATTTGAATTGGAGAGCGTATGGTACATGTAGTTCATAGTGAAATATGATTACTGCTATATGCATGTTTTTTGTTATCAAGATAATATTTAAATTATTGTATAACTTGACAACAATCGTATTCAAATAAGGAAAATTGATTCAAATTTAGTCCATATGGTAGATGACAATATATATGTTCACATGGTGGAGTAAAATGTTCATATATGATGGAAGATCAAAATTTACGACTACATCAATTATAAACCGCAAGGTGACCTAACAATATATTCGAATTCAACATAACGTGGATTCAAAAATTGAAATTCGAGATCATGGCATCTGTAATCATATAAAAAAGGACATTACTCTTTCTTTGGTGGGAATTGATTTGTTTTTCGTTGTTGTTGAGGGAACTGCGAATCGATTTGGTACTGTGCAGGGTAATCTTGTTCTCTCGATTTTTTTTACATTTTTCTTGTAGTTTTTTCAATGGCATCTATAGCAATATAGTAAAAGGGGACATGACTCTCTTGTGTCTTGTATGAATTGTTTTTTTACACGTTAAGTTTGTTCTGTCGAACAAGGAATCCGCACCTTGTTATCCCGAAATTTTCAAGCTCGAGTATATTTTGTCTCACCTGCTTTGAAACTCCCGCTTCTTCAACCCGCGTTGCGCCTTGTTATCCCGAAATTTGGACGCGTGCGAGAACTTCCTCCTCATCCGAAATCGCTCCCACAGCCCACACACGCGAAATCCCCTTTCTACCCCTCAGCCGGAAATGAAGCTCCACGTCGCGGTGTCAAAACCGGTGGGGGTACGCTGGTAACTTACCCTACATTTCGGACAAGCGCGTACCTAAGCTTGGCTCCCCCCCCCCCCTTCGCCCCCCCCCCCCCCCGATTTGTACACCGAGGCCGTCAAAACCTGCGAAACCCCACGCTCCTCTGTCGGCCTCCCAACCGCCGCCCAGCCGGAGACTCTTCCCCGACTATGTTGTCCACCGCAACAGCTCGTCGTCCGTCATCCACCGCACCGATGAGGATCCGTTGTCGATCTCGTCGTCCCGCCGGATCAGCCGCCCCATCCTCCACCTCCAAGGAGCTTCCCCGACGTTTGCCTCGTCTATCGCGCCACCTCAATCCCCACAGCGCCATCTTGACCTGCCCCACCGGAACCGCAACACACTCACCAATTCCTCCGATGAAGCCGAGGCCAACTCGGCGCCACCAAGGAGGTTCTACACTCACCACTACATTTTATCTTTTATTCGATCTCACGGGGCTGCCGGTGCTCGATACCGAGCAGACATGGCGGGTCTCCATCGATGGTGCAGTCGCCGGCCACATCATCCATGGCATCTCTCCCCCATGTCGTTGCTTCCTCGGCGGCGACTTCCATAATGGCACTAGCTGCAGCTGCTCCGGCTCTCGCACGCGTTGCGGCTTTGTTCTTGCTGTCGGTCGCGCTGCTGCACTGCTCCTGCTTTCGTTCATGCTGCTTCTCTGCTCTTTCTCTCGCTTTCACTGCTGCTACTGCTGCACGACCTCCGACAGCTACAGGAGTTGCTGCTTTAGCACTTGCTCGCGGTGCTACTGCACGACTTGCTCTCTGCTAGTGCGTTCCCTGCTCGAGCGTTTGCTGATTTAGATCACTGCTTCTCTGCTACTAGTGCTCGAACACCCTAAACATCTATTGCAATGCTCTGTTACTAGTTCAATCAGTTTCGACTGTGAAGTTCATTTTCTTCAGTTAAGTTCAGAGTGAACAGTACTTACAGCATCTTTCGGAGCGGCCATGGCGGCGCTGATGCATTTTACATCTAGCACTTTTTGGTGATGTATTTTACATCATCTAGTGTAGATGATATTAGGGTCCCACTTCAGATTAACATTGTCTGTCTTGTCATGCTTCAGCCGCGTCGCCGTACACCTTAGCGGAGCTGCTCCAACGACGGAACTGTCCATCACAGCGGAGCAGTACCCTCGGCACCGTTTCCAGAGGCCTCAGATCTTCTTCCCCGCCTCCGACAGTCACACCAGCATCATCACCATCCTCCACGTCCAACCCAATGAAGCTGAGGTCCACAAGGCTATGCCAAAGAGATTGTACACTCATCGCATCACTTTGTTTCTCCATTCCTCTGTTCTTCCAATTCATGTGAGCCAAACACCCAGGTTGACTGAAATCCTATGTTTCCAAATGCTCTGTTTTGCACGTGCATTCCTATCCTATTCCTGTGTTTTTCCTGTCCCTGCGTTTATAGAATCCTCCAATTCTAAGGAACCCTTACAGATTTACTTGATTTTCAGATAGGCGTCAAAGAAAACTCTGTGTGTTATGTCCTGCTCGTGCCATGTCGTCATCCACCCCACCTGAGGTGCACCATCGACAGAAGCGTTCACTGCAGTAGAGATCCCCCCTGCAGACTTTCTTTCGCTGCCTCAGATCATCTTCATCGTTGCCGGCAGCCACGCCAACTACATTACCATCATCGACTGAGTAGATGAACCTAAGGACTACACAGTTCCGGAAGAGAGGTCGTAGTCTTTCGTGTTTGCTTATGTTATACATCGGTTATTATTACCCACTACTTTATTGTTCAATCTTGAGTTTTGAATTGCCCATGGGTCTCATATTGAGCTAGCAACGAATAGATCTGTCTACTATCTGGTTCATATGGGGTCTTCTATGTGGTTCATGTTGGGTGGGCAACAAACAATAGACGATCCATTGTCTATCTTTTTAAACTGAAGCTATAATCTACATGCTATCATTAGTTTTGGATCCATCCACTAGTTTGCTACCATTAGTCTTGATTTTTGCATGCACCCCTTAGGCCTTACAAAATCTAACTATTTTTTTATTATGCATGTCAGATATTGTACACAATCATACTGAACATGTAGAGAAAAAGAGAAGACCGTTGCGTGCGAATATAATGTCATGCAGGCGCTGCTCCATGGTGGGCGAAGTGCCCCCCCCCCTCCTGCATTTCCAGATTGTATTCCAGAGGAAGATAATTGTTCAGATGGAGATTCAGAAGGAGCCGACCATGCCTGTTTACCACCTGAGGTGTTTGCTCTAACCTGGCATGCTGATGTTGGCCATATCATGCATATGGCGCCTTGCATTGCTTACATTATACATCTTATATGTCATCAGCTTAGTTTAGATTTGCTTTGTGTGAATGCCACCTGTTTGGTTTCTATATCATACTCCCACCATTCCTAAATATTTGTCTTTTTAGAGATTTCAACAAGTGACTAGCTTTTTAGTCATCGTATATGTGAATTGTATCATGCCATATTTTTTCCATAATGTATTCCATTTGTCAACAATGTTTATACATTCATCTACTCTTCTTGTGCATCAGCCATTTGAGTCGGTCATGGGAAAATCTGGAGTGAAAACAAGGTCTTCTAAGCAGTCAGTGCTACCTGTTGATGCAAATTTCTTGCTGGTTACAGATAGCTCCTCAAAGGAGGATTCAGAGAGAGATGACCAGTCGTATCCCCCCCCCCCGAGGTGCATGCTCTAACTTGACTGGGTTATATTGCTCATATCATGCATATGGTGTCTTGCATTGCCATGCCATCTGCTTAGATTAGACATGCTTTGTGTGAATGCCTCTTGTTTGCTTTCTATATCAGATATGTGAATTATGCAATGCCATGTTTGTCAGCCAGTTATCATATATGTGAATTATGCACCGCCATGGAGCCAGGCATCATATATGTGAATTATCTCATGCCATATTTTTTTCATTACGTATTCCATTTGTCGACAATCTGTCTATATTGAACTACTCTTCATGTGTATCAGCCATTTGAGCCAGTTATGGAAAAATCTGGAGTGAAAACAAGGTCTTCAGAGCAGGCAATGATACCTGTTGAAGCATATATCTCGATGGTTACAGGGAGCTCCTCAGAGGAGGATTCAGAGACGGATGACCAGTCCTATATCCCACCTGAGGTGTATGCTCTAAGTTGCAATGTTTATATTTCTCATATGATGCATATGGTGTCTTGCATTTCTTAGTTTAGACATCATATGCACAATATTGAATTTTATCTGCTTAGTTTAGAGATCATACATGCGAGTGCCAGCTGCTTAGTATACGAATCAATTATGTCAATTATATCATGCCATCCTGTATACTTAGACAACATGTATGTGAATTATTTCATCCCAACCTATTTTAGAAAGGCATCATATAGTTTTGTCATGTCATCCTGTTTAGGTACTTATCATATGTTGAATTATGCCATTATATCATGTTAAGTTATCCATCATATATCTGAAACTGTGTCATGCTATCATGTTTAGTTAGGCATCATATATGTGAAATTGTGTCATGTTGTCCTGTTTGGTTAGACAACATATATGTGAATTACCACATCTGTCTATCATACAATGTCTGTACGTTCAATTTCTTTTCTTGTTTATCAGCCATTCGAATTGGAGGGGGTGATGGCAGTATCTAAGGGAGCAAAAACCCGTTCTTCCCAAAAGACAGTGCTACCCGTCGATGCAGATAGAACCATGGTTGTACTGGCCCACAAACTAGCCCCACCGCACATAATCAAGACTCTTCCAGATTGCACACTTACACCGTTGGGCAGAGAACCAGCTACAACCCATCTAACCGCAACCCCAGCGGATAGTAACCCACTTATAGTTGACAAAGCACCATGTCCACCATAGAGTACCCCCACACGAGCAGTTTGTAAAGCTACTGCAGTGCCCAAAGCACGAAGACCACCAAAGCTAACCCAAACTCCACGTTTAAAGCAGAAGAGCAACTATTCTCAGGCCAGATTCCGTAGCTATGGTCCATACTCCTTTGTTGTTGCATCACTGTATTTACTCATACCAACTACTTTCGAATTTGAAGGATACAATTGAAACTCCAATGGCGCAACAGGTATGTTTTAAACCTATTTCTTTAACTGGATTGATGTTCTAACTTCTTGCTCTATGTTGATTTCAGTTTAAGTTGTATAAACAGTTATGTTCTCATGTGATGCACATTACAAGTGCTGCCAATGTTGTGTAGTTTCTCACACTTATATTTCGTCTATGCTACTGTGTCTTAAAAATATATGAGTTGAACTGTGTCTCTATCTTGATTAGAGAACATAAACTAGAATGATATGGACAATACAGTGACCATAGTACATAGATATATGTTTGTTTCATGCTGTTATCCTGTCCACCTTACTACTGAACCAGTTTACCAAAATGAGTTTCATATATTACAAGCTAAACCTCTGATGTGTCTGCTTGTTTCTCTTGTAGTATGCAAACAAAATATTGGAGAAGAGCACCCCACTATGCAATGGTAGAGAAAGTAATGCAGATAAGGTTCAAGATAGTGAGACAACCCTGTTGGTCTCCAAGAAAGGTGATAAAAACAATCTTGTAGACAGTGAGAAAACCCCACAGTCCTGCGTTGATGTAGTGTTCGAGTTACTGGCCAGTACCGCTGGCACAAGCTCTTCAAACTCGCTGCCTGAATCACTTCGGCTTCTTTAGTCTCAGCTACAAGCTGAAAGGCATCAGTCAGCTGTGCTGCGGCAAGAAGCCGAAGGCCTGAGGAAGTCCCTGTAGAATTCAGATGCGTACTTTCTTGTGCAACAGCAAGCACTGGAGGATTTAAGCGCCAAACAAGAGAAAGTTAATAAGCTTGCTAAGCATCTTGCCAGCATTATGGGTACCCAGGATATTGTTTCTTGAACTCTTCTGAAGTGGTTTCAGTTCTGGACTTGTTTTGCTGTGGCATTTATATGTTGCTTTGTTCCCTATATTTGCACTGGTGGTGAACTTTGATGCCCAGTGGATGTAATATGTGTAATAGCCGTGATAGCCTAGCATAAGTTGCTTGCTTATTTATTTCCTTGTTGTCTTGTTTATTTGTTTGCTTGTAGTCAGTGCAGTTCTTTTTTCGCAGTTTACTAGTGGGTGCAATAACCTATTTTTTAAAAACTAGGCCACAATAACCATGGGCTAATAGTTACTGTAGTGACACTGGGCCTCCTACGGGCCGTAGAAATAGTGGGCCTTCTACGGGCCGTAGAAATAGTAGGCCTTCTACGGCCCGTAGAAACAATGGGCCTTCTACGGGCCGTAGAAACGTTGGGCCTTCTACGGGCCGTATCATCAATGGGACTTATACGGGCCGTATGATCGATTGGCCAAACATGGGCCAATAACAGGCTGCATTATGGCCGTAAAAGGGCTAGAGGTGGAATCGTCCGTTCATGGGCTGACCATAATGGGCCATCCTTAATAGGCCGTATTTGATGACGCTATGAAAATGGCCCAACGTATTAACGGACCACAAACGGGTCGACTGTAACCACGTGCTGAATTTGGCCCACAAGCAGAAAATGACCGTAACGGGCCATAAGTAAACGAATGCTGGAAATGAGCCCAAGAATGAATGGGCTCTGAGAAGGCCGAAAGATAACATGGGCTGGAAACGGCCGAACGGAATAACGGGCCGTTAATGGGTATAAAGTGATACACTGTTCATTACGGGCCAGTTTCACCACGGGCCGTTAATGGGTGTAAAGTGATACACTGTTCATTACGGGCCAGTTTCACCACGGGCCGTTAATAGGCCAAGAGTTACATAGGGCCTCATATGGGCCGAAAGACGTCATGGGCCATACATGGGCCAGAAGTGAAAACAGCCTGGAATCATATTGGATGGCCCAGATGATGCTACTGGGCCTAATTCGGATAGGGCGTAACGGGCCTTGGGTTAGCGGGTTGTAAATGGGCTATATGCAAACAAGCCGTTAATAGGCTTTCCATGGGCCGGCGCGCCACCTTTTGACCAAGTCAAACGGGCCGGCCTTTTCACAGGAATGGGCCTCTGTTGGGTCGTGCCACGTGTCGACGTATCATAGGCGACTTCTGTCCAATGAGTGGATGAAATCTATCCCAACGATCAGCCGACACGTGTTTCCTCCAGCCAATGATGATTTTACACATGGAAAATCCCCATTGGTCGGGGCTGTTAACGGGTTATCGGATCCAAAACCCGACCCGATAGCTTAACGGCGTTCCGTTATGGTGGATGCCACATGTCGGTCACCCTTGACGAAAGCACTTCTGTGACGCGCGATTTATCGTCATGGAAGTGGACACTTCCATGATGATAATTTTCGTAATGTCATGGAACACTTCTACGACAGCACACGTATGACTATCTTGATTCTGTCATAAATTTGTCATGGATGTACATGCATGACAAAAAATACGACCTACTATGACAAACACGTATCATCACGGAAGTGTATTTTTTTATAGTGCATATCCTGGGGACTACGCACACAACCAGGATCAAGAGAATTAAACCATATTTTAGCATCACCCTTTAATGAGAACGGAAATAATTTAAGGATATAGTAGTAACGAGTTCTCTCATCAATAGTGAATAGGGTGGCTATATCATTCAATTTAGTACGATGTGCCACAACAGTTTCAGATTCATAGCCATAAAAAGGATCAGATTCAACCAAAGTAATTATCTTAGGATCGACAGAGAAAATAATCCTTATCAGTAATAAAGATAGGTGAAGTAGCAAAAGCAGGGTCATATTTCATTCTAGCATTCAGAGACTTTTCTTTCAGCTTAGCTAATAACTTCTTAAGATCAGATCTATCATTGCAAGAAAGAAAATCTCTAGCAGTTTCTTCATTCATAACATAACCCTCAGGAACAATAGGCAATTCATATCTAGGGGGAGAATCTTCATCATCAGTATTATCAGTTTGAATATTTTCATTCTCTCTAGCCCTAGCAAGTTGTTCATCAAGAAACTCACCTAGTGGCACAGTATTATCAAGCATAGAAGTAGTTTCATCATAATTATCACGCATAGCAGAAGTGGCATCATCCATAACATGCGACATATCAGAATTAATAGCAGAAGCAGGTTTAGGTGTCGCAAGTTTACTCAAAACAGAAGGATAATCAAGTGCCTCCCCTCGTAGTTGAGGGAAAATCTTAGTTCTTTCGTCTTCCAAGTTCCTCATAGTGATCAGCAAATATAAATCCCAAGTGACTCAAAGAATAGAGCTATGCTCCCCGGCAACGGCGCCAGAAAATAGTCTTGATAACCCACAAGTATAGGGGATCGCAACAGTGTTCGAGGGTAGAGTATTCAACCAAAATTTATTGATTCGACACAAGGGGATCCAAAGAATATTCTCAAGTATTAGCAGTTGAGTTGTCAATTCAACCACACATGGATAACTTAATATCTGTAGCAAAGTATTTAGTAGCAAAGTAATATGGAAGTAACGGTAACAGTGGCAAAAGTAACAGTAGCAGTTTTGTAGTAATTGTAACAGTGGCAACGGTAAAGTAACTAAGCAAAGATCAATACTCATAGGCCTTGGATCAGTGATGGATAATTATGTCGGATGCGATTCCTCATGCAATAGTTATAACATTGGGTGACACAGAACTAGCTCCAATTCGTTAATGTAATGTAGGCATGTATTCCGAATATAGTCATACGTGCTTATGGAAAAGAACTTGCATGACATCTTTTGTCCTACCCTCCCGTGGCAGCGGGGTCCTATTGAAAACTAAGGGATATTAAGGCCTCCTTTTAATAGAGTACTGGACCAAAGCATTAACACTTAGTGAATACATGAACTCCTCAAACTACGGTCATCACCGGGAGTGGTCCCGATTATTGTCACTTCGGAGTTGCCGGATCATAACACATAGTAGGTGACTATAGACTTGCAAGATAGGATCAAGAACTCACATATATTCATGAAAACATAATAGGTTCAGATCTGAAATCATGGCACTCGGGCCCTAGTGACAAGCATTAAGCATAACAAAGTCATAGCAACATCAATCTCGCAACATAATGGATACTAGGGATCAAACCCTAACAAAACTAACTCGATTACATGGTAAATCTCATCCAATCCATCGCCGTCCAGCAAGCCTACGATGGAATTACTCACGCACGGCGGTGAGCATCATGAAATTGGTGATGGAGGACGGTTGATGATGATGACGGCGACGGATTCCCCTCTCCGGAGCCCCGAACGGACTCCAGATCAGCCCTCTCAAGAGAGATTAGGGCTTGGCGGCGGCTCCGTATTGTAAAATGCGATGAATCCTTCTCTTTTTTTCTCCCCGAACGTGAATATATAGAGTTGGAGTTGAGGTCGGTAGAGCACCAGGGGGCCCATGAGGCAGGGAGGTGCACCCTGGGGGGTAGGACGCGCCCCCCCCCCCCGCCCTCGTGGACAGGGTGTGGCCCCCCTGGCCTTGATTCTTTCGCCAATATTTTTTATTAATTCCAAAAATAATCTCCGTGGAGTTTCAGATCATTCCAAGAACTTTTGTTTCTGCACAAAAATAACACCATGGCAATTCTGCTGAAAACAGCGTTGGTCCAGGTTAGTTCCATTCAAATCATGTAAGTTAGAGTCCAAAACAAGGGCAAAAGTGTTTGGAAAAGTAGATACGATGGAGACGTATCACTAGGATACTCAACACACAAATCTGGGGCACTCGATATTTCCTACATATTCTGGCACAAGTCATGCCAAAATTCACGGAAAAATCTGGCATGACCTTTGCTAAAATAGGACATATTGAGCACCTGAAATTTGCCGGAACGGAAATGAATCAACACTCCGGCAAAAGATAGGCCACTCAGAGGTGTAACCTGCAAACATGACCAGCCACTTGGGCAAGCACATATCCTATTTGAGCAACACAAGATATACATTTAAAAATATCTTATATGACTCGATCATATCGACATGAGCATTCAATAAGCAAATCCAAATCGTAAAATAAATAAGTATTCAAATTAGCATGCATTCAATAAGCAAAAATAAATCATCTCTTGCATCCGTACATCATCAAATATTATCACTAATACATCCCAAATAGTATCATACATATAACATCACTAATACAACTAAAACCCTAGCGAACGACGGGTATTGGCGCGGGCGGTGGACACCCAAAGAGAAGGAAGCATCACATGATCATAGCTCTAGTGAGATCTCTGGAGAACTTGCTAGGTATTGGAAAACCTGTGCTCCAGCGCAACCCAGTAGTGACGGACGTGCGTGTCCTCCTCGCTAACACGGTGATGTACCACCTCCACGGAGTCCTCGAGCCTCTCGACCATCACTAGCCCACGCGACCGCTACCAAAGAAGGTTCGGGTCAACGACAGGCTGACTCCTCAGCAAGTTGTGCCCCCTGGTAGGTAGCGCCTCCCAGTACCAGCCCGAGGAAGCCCAATCCCGGACATGGCCCATCTGGTCAAGCAGGTGTCCTCCGCCGAGTCGACAACGAGGATGAGGGATAAGCATCGTCGACGTCGATGCAGGAAAAATTGCTTTAACTAAAAAAATAACAACAAATGTGACATGTTCAACTAGTTCTATTAATTCTACTAGTTCTTACTAAAAATAAACTTACTATAAGTAAAAATAAACTAGTACCTAATAGTACCTAGTTCTTACTAACTAATTAGTACCTAGGAACTATTGCCCTAATTACCATCTAATTTGATGAACCTAAGGGTGGAAAGTGTTAGCAGATAATCTGAAATATCCGATATTCATATTCGATCGGATATTCCAATTATCCAACTTAAAAGTAAAATAAGTGGTCAGATTTTAATCGTTTTATGATTAATCTTAGAAATTATTATGCATTACAATAGTGTTTATTCATAAACCTATTTATCATTGACTTACTATAAATAAAAATAAGCAATATGTCGCTATTATTCGTATCCCAATCCGCATCCGATTCGTTTCCACCCATAGATGAACCCTAACTAATTTGATGTAATTAAAATTTGAAGAACCCTAGGCAGAGGTATGGCAGGGGGAGGAGCAGGCGTGCTCACCTCGGGTGCCTGCGGCGAGAGAGGGGCAGGCGGTGTTAAGGTCGGGGTCAGGGCTCGGGCGCCCGGCGGAGGGCGGCGTCGAGGTCGGGGTCGGGGGCGGCGTCGAGGGTGTGCGGAGAACGACGAGAGAGCGCGCGGTGGCCGACGGGCGACGGCGGCGGCGGCGGCGGCAGTGGAGGAGTTGGGATTTGGGGGAAGTGGTCATGGGGAAGAACGAACCGTGCGGTTAAGTCAAAAGTAGCAGTAGCGCGTTCCGGGAAGTGCGCTACTGCTAAGTTAGCTATAGCGTGTTCCTGGATATGCCTACTGCTATTCCTTTCTCTTTTTTTCCCTCTTTTTCATTTATTTTTTTACATTTTATTTTTTCCTTTATCCTTTTTCTATTTCTTTCATTTTTCATTTACTTTTCTATTTTCTTTCCATTTAATTTTATTTCCTTTAGCAGTAGCGCCTTTCTGCATAAACGTGCTGCTACAAAGCAAGTAGCGATAGCATTGTTCACCGTAAATCGCTACTACTATGTGTAGCCTATCGGCTAAGCAGTGGTATATTTAGTAGTAGCGCTTTTATCTTCAGGCGCGCTACTGCTACAGTTGTACCTGTAGCGCGGTTTACGCCAACGCGCTACTACTACTTAACACTACTGTGCTTTTTTAACACGCGCTGCTGCTAAAGTTCTGTGTATAAGGTTTTCCCTAGTAGTGGTATGTGGACACACTCTTCCCCTCTCCTTTCTATACATCTCCTATATAGATCTTGCGTGAGTGTAGGATTTTTTTTTGAAATTGCATTCTACGTTTCCCAACAATGGTATCAGAGCCAGATCTATGCGTAGATGATATGCATGAGTAGAACACAAAGAGTTGTGGGCGGTGATTGTCATACTGCTTACCACCATGTCTTATTTGATTCGGCGGTATTGTTGGATGAAGCAGCCCGGACCAACCTTACATGACCACGTTTATGAGACCGGTTCCACCGACAGACATGCAACTAGTTTTGCATAAAGGTGGCTGGCGGGTGCCTGTTTCTCCGACTTTAGTTGAATCGAATTTGACTGTGGTCGGTCCTTGTGAAGGTTAAAACAACAAACTTGATAAATCACCATTGTGGTTTTTGTGCCGTAGGTATGTACGATTCATGCTAGAAGCCCGTAGCAGCCACGTAAAACTTGCAACAAACAAAGTAGAGGATGTCTAACTTGTTTTTGCATGGCATGTTGTGATGTGATATGGTCTAGGCATGATGTGATATAAGATTGTTGTATGAGATGATCATGTTTTGTAGAAGTTATCGGCAACTGGCATGATCCATATGGTTGTTGCTTTATTGTATGAAATACATGCGCTATGTAATTGCTTTACTTTATCGCTAAGTGGTAGCAATAGTCGTAGAAGCAATGGTTGGCGAGACGACCACGATGCTATGATGGAGATCAAGGTGTCAAGCCGGTGACGATGGAGATCATGACGTTGCTTTGGTGATGGAGATCAAAAGCACAAGATGATGATGGCCATGTCATATCACATATTTTGATTGCATGTGATGTTTATCTTTTATGCATCTTATTTTGCTTAGTACGGCGGTAGCATTATAAGATGACCCCTTACTAAAATTTCAAGGTATAAGTGTTCTCCCCGAGTATGCACTATTGGGAAAGTTCTTCATGCTGAGACACCACGTGATGATCGGGTGTGATAAGCTCTACGTTCAAATACAAGGGTGCAAGCCAATTTTGCACATGCGGAATACGCAGGTTAAACTTGATGAGCGTAGCACATACAGATATGGCCTCAGAACACTAGAGACTGAAAGGTCGAACATGAATCATATAGTAGATATGATCAACATTGTGATGTTCACCATTGAAGACTACTCCATCTCACGTGATGATCGGACATGGTTTAGTTGATTTGGATCACGTATCATTTAGATGACTAGAGGGATGTCTATCTAAGTGGGAGTTCTTAAGTAATATGATTAATTGAACTTAATTTATCATGAACTTAGTCCTAATAGTTTTTGCATATCTATGTTGTAGATCAATGGCCCGTGCCACCATTCCTTTGAATTTTAATGTGTTCCTAGAGAAAGCTAAGTTGAAAGATGATGGTAGCAACTACACGGACAGGGTCCGTAACTTGAGGATTATCCTCATTGCTGCACAGAAGAATTATGTCCTTGATGCACCGCTAGGTGTACCACCTACCCTAGCAACTACAGACATTGTGAATGCCTGGAAATTGCGTGTTGATGACTACTCTTTAGTTCAGTGTGCTATGCTTTATGGCTTAGAATCGGGACTTCAAAGACATTTTGAATGTCATGGACCATATGAGATGTTCCAAGAGTTGAAGTTAATATTTCAAGCAAATGCCCGAGTTGAGAGATATGAAATCTCCAACAAATTCTATAGCTGCAAGATGGAGGAGAACAGTTCTGTTAGTGATCACATACTCAGAATGTCTGGGTACCATAATCACTTGACTCAGCTGGGAGTTAATCTTCTAGATGATTGTGTCATTGACAGAGTTTGTCAATCACTGCCACCAAGCTACAAAGGCTTCGTGATGAAGTACAATATGCAAGGGATGGAAAAGACTATTCCCAAGCTCTTCACGATGCTAAAGGCCGTGGAGGTAGAAATCAAGAAGGAGCATCAAGTGTTGATGGTTAACAAGACCACTAGTTTCAAGAAGAAGGGCAAGGGTAAAAAGAAGGGGAACTTCAAGAAGAATGGCAAGCAAGTTGTCACTCCCGGGAAGAAACCCAAAGCTAGACCCAAGCCTGAAACTGAGTGCTTCTACTGCAAAGGGACTGGTCACTGGAAGCGGAGCTGCGCTAAGTATTTGGTGGATAAGAAGGATGGAAAAGTGAACAAAGGTATATTTGGTATACATGTTATTGATGTGTACCTTACTAATTCTCGTAGTAGTGTCTGTGTATTTGATACTGGTTCGGTTGCTCATATTTGTAACTCGAAGTAGGGACTATGGATTAAACGAATATTGGCTAAGGACGAGGTGACGATGCACGTCGAAAATGGTTCCAAGGTTGATGTGATCGCCGTTGGCACGCTACCTCTACATCTACCTTCGGATTAGTTTTAGACCTGAATAATTGTTATTTGGTGCCAACGTTGAGCATGAACATTATATCTGGATCTTGTTTATTGTGAGATGGTTATTCATGTAAATCAGAGAATAATGGTTGTTCTTTTTATATGAGTAATATCTTTTATGGTCATGCACCCTTGAAGAGTGGTCTATTTTTGTTGAATCTTAATCGCGATGATACACATATTCATAATATTGATGCCAAAAGATGCAAAGTTGATAATGATAGTGCAAATTATTTATGGCACTGCCATTTGGGTCATATCGGTATAAAGCGCATGAAGAAACTCCATAAAGATGGACTTCTGGAATCACTTGATTATGAATCATTTGATACTTGCGAACCGTGCCTTATGGGCAAGATGACTAAAACTCCGTTCTCCGGGACAATGGAACGAGCTAGTGTATTATTGGAAATAATACATACCAATGTATGCGGTCCGATGAGTGTTGATGCTCGTGGCGGGTATCATTATTTTCTAACCTTCACAGATGATTTGAGCAGATATGGGTATATCTACTTAATGAAACACAAGTCTGAAACATTTGAAAACTTCAAAAAAATCAGAGTGAAGTGGAGAATCATCGTAACAAGAAAATAAAGTTTCTACGATCTGATCATGGAGGAGAATATTTGAGTTACGAGTTTGGCCTTCATTTAAAACAATGTGGAATAGTTTCACAACTCACACCACCTGGAACACCACAGCGTAATGGTGTGTCTGAACATCGTAACCGCACTTTATTTGATATGGTGCAATCTATGATGTCTCTTACCGATTTACCACTATCGTTTTGGGGTTATGCATTAGAGACAGCTGAATTCACTTTAAGTAGGGCACCGTCAAAATCCTTTGAGACGACACCATATGAACTGTGGTTTGGCAACAAACCTAAGCTGACATTTCTTAATGTTTGGGGATGCGATGCTTATGTCAAAAGGCTTCTGCCCAATAAGCTCGAACCCAAATCGGAGAAGTGCGTCTTCATAGTATACCCTAAGGAAACAATTGGGTACACCTTCTACCACAAGTCCGAAGGCAAGATTTTTTTTGCTAAGAACGAAAGCTTTCTAGAGAAGGAGTTTCTCTCGAAAGAAGTGAGTGGGAGGAAAGTAGAACTTGATGAGGTAATTGTACCTACTCTCAATTTGGAAAGTAGCTCATCTGAGAAATCTGTTCCCGTGATGCTTACACCAACTGGAGAGGAAGCTAATGATAAAGATCATGAAACTACAGATCAAGTTGCTACAGAACCTCGTAGGTCTGGCAGAGCATGATCCGCACCAGAGTGGTATGGTAATCCTGTTCTGGATATCATGTTACTTGACCATGATGAACCTACAAACTATGAAGAAGCTATGATGAGCCCAGATTCTGATAAATGGCTTGAGGCCATGAAATCTGAGATAGGATCCATGTATGAGAACAAAGTGTGGACTTTGGTGGATCTGCCCAATGATCGGCGACCCATAGAGAATAAATGGATCTTCAAGGAGAAGACTGATGCTGATGGTAATGTTACTATCTATAAAGCTCGACTTGTTGCAAAGGGTTTTCAACAAGTTCAAGGAGTTGACTATGATGAGACTTTCTCACCAGTAGCGATGCTTAAGTCTGTCCGAATCATGTTAGCAATTGCCGCATTTTATGATTATGAAATCTGGCAAATGGATGTCAAAACTGCATTCCTTAATGGATTTATTAAAGAAGAGTTGTATATGATGCAACCAGAAGGTTTTGTCGATCCTAAAGGTGCTAACAAAGTGTGCAAGATCCAGCGATCCATTTATGGACTGGTGCAAGCATCTCGGAGTTAGAATATACGCTTTGATGAGGTGATCAAAGCATATGGTTTTATACAGACTTTTGGAGAAGCCTGTATTTACAAGAAAGTGAGTGGGAGCTCTATAGCATTTCTAATATTATATGTGGATGACATATTGTTGATTGGAAATGATGTAGAATTTCTGAATAACATAAAAGGATACTTGAATAAGAGTTTTTCAATGAAAGACCTCGGTGAAGCTGCTTATATATTGGGCATCAAGATCTATAGAGATAGATCAAGACGCTTGATAGGACTTTCACAAAGCACATACCTTGATAAAGTTTTGAAGAAGTTCAAAATGGATTAGTCAAAGAAAGGGTTCTTGCCTGTGTTACAAGGTGTGAAGTTGAGTCAGACTCAATGCCCGACCACTACAGAAGATAGAGAGAAAATGACAGTCATTCCCTATGCTTCAGCCATAGGTTCTATCATGTATGCTATGTTGTGTACCAGACCTGATGTGTGCCTTGCTATAAGTTTATCAGGGAGGTACCAAAGTAATCCAGGAGTGGATCACTAGACAGCGGTCCACAACATCCTGAAGTACCTGAAAAGTACTAGGGATATGTTTCTTGTTTATGGAGGTGACAAAGAGCTTGTCGTAAGTGGTTATGTTGACACTAGCTTTGACACTGATCCGGATGACTCTAAGTCACAAACCGGATACGTCAGTTGACAAAGAGCTTGTCGTAAGTGGTTATTTTTGTTGAATGGTGGAGCTGTCAGTTGGTGCAGTTCCAAGCAGAGCGTCGTCGTGGGATCTACGTGTGAAGCAGAGTACATAGCTGCTTTGGAAGCAGCTAATGAAGGAGTTTGCATGAAGGAGATCACACTACTGCAGGATGGTGCTAACGCGACACTACGATCAGAGACCCTTCGATAAACTGTGTGTGATGCAATAATTGCAAATGGTGGTGTCAGAGAACAGTCAAAAATGTCCAAAACATTTGCGATGACCGATGCATCAAACACGGTTCCGATTTTAGTTGTGTGTGCGATGCAGGGCATACGGTTGATCCACCTGAACTATTTGCGATGAGGAAGAACAACAGAAACGGGCAGCCATATCCATGCGTGTGCGCTATATGGCATACAGTTCCCTCCGATGAACTGTGTGCTATTAGGGAATGCAACAGAAATGGTTAGCCAGATCAAGGTGTGTGTGATATACGGCATATGGTTCACTCGGACAAATTTTTTTTGATTAGGCAAGAGAATGGAAATGGTTCATCTTAACAAGATGTGTGTGATATGCGGCATTTGCGATCAGTCAAAAGAACACAAATGATTCGTGTAAACCAGATGTGTGTGATACACAGCAAACAGCCCACTCGGATGAACTATTTGCAATGAGAAATTATAACACAGACGGTTACTATAGTAAGTTCGTGTGCAATTATTTTTGTACAAAAAACTTTGAAAAATGCAAACTAGTTGCTTGCGTATAAACAATTATCAAAAAGTAACGAGATAGACCTTCTTCAAGCAAATCAACATGTGTTCAGAAAACAAAAAATGTCAAAAATTACAAAACAAAGACCTCGATATTAACTAGATTGGATGGGTCAGTACAAAGGTTTATAACACAAAGGTGTATAATAAACCTTTGCAGCTGTCCATCCAACTAGTTAATATTGAGTCCACTTCCCATCCGGTCACCCATCTCATGACTACTCCAGCCTCAACACACTTAACTTGGGAGTTCTGTTAGATGAGCTATTGGTAGGGAAGCTAATCCTTGCTGCTGTAGATCCCTCTTTGCAGCCTTTATTGTGAACACAATGGAAATAGTTCAACTTAACAATATGTGTGTGATACGCGACAAACAGGTCTATGATCAGAAATGTGTGCAAAGACCAATAATAACACAGACGATTGCTGCTAATAAGCTGTGTGATTTGCTCTGTCTACAGAAGAATAACATGTGTATATATATAACTGAAATAAACATCCAATTACATAAGTGACTATACAGATCATTCGCACACACCTCAATAAACAATTGCATGCATTCTAAAGTAGGAGAAACGATCGTCTAGTCATCTACTTCTTGTGACGCTCCCGCCACTGCTCTGTGGCTCGATCCCTCGGATGGGTCATGAACAACACACTTCCTCATGTCAATGATCCGCCTGTACATCTCATAGCTTGTGTACGCGTCATTGGCCGTGTACTTGACATGTTCTTCATCCAGTCCCTGATGCCAAACATTGTGCCATGTGTCCTTGTCCTTCTTTCTCTCATCCTTCATCTTCATGTAGTAGGGGTCGAAGATGGCCGAGGCGAGGTCAATCAGGGAGTTCAGTTTGTTCTTGGCGTTGCCCCAGACCTTGTAGTGGCCCTGGATGTTGACAAGATTTGGGCATTTCAAGCCCGAAACCTTGAGCGCTTTTAGATTGTTGGTGGTGACCACCGCAGCGAACTTGTAGTTGGAGCTCTTGATAAAACTAGAGAAACGCTTGCAAGGCCTTGTGGCTAGGTGGTAGTGGTAGACAAGGACGTCATGCCGCATGCACAAATGGGCGACGACAACCTTCTGATCGTGCTCGGCACAACCGATGGTGTACTCGAAGTCGAAGCCGGCCACTTGGTACTTGTCCTCGGCAAGGAATTGCTCCGTAGTTTGGATGAAGCTCTCCACTGACACCGGATCGTTCGTGTACACCACCGAGAGGGCCTTCCCTCTCACGTGGGTGTCCACTACGTGATGCATGGTGAACTGCCTACCGTTGTCGTCATCGGCCGCTGGGAGCGCCATTGGAGCCACGGGGATCACCATTGGAACCGCTAGATGTCCTCTCTGTATGTGTCGTCGTGGAGGTGCTTATTGTGTCGTGTGACGCGAGAGATGAAGGTAAATTGCCATAGGAATAAATGGGGGCCAGGCGGCCTGGATTCTCGGCACGTCCGCATGGCAGTTTTTGCATCGGGTAACTGCATTGTGGAGCCGCGCCCGGTGCAACCGCATGGCACGAACGTGCGTGATCATGCTGGCCCCAAACACTGGCAGCGCGCATGGAGGGACGAGGGCAGAGCACTCGAAGGGAAGCGAGAGGGCAGAGCGAGCATGGCAGTACGCGGGCAGAGCACACCGCGGTCGCCTCAACCGCAAGCAACCACACGCATAGAGCAGTTGAACACGCAGGAAATGGTCGCCTACAAGACGGCCGCCATTTCCGTCGCTGCGTAGAGAGCGACCGTGTGCTACTACCTCCATCTTGGTCTATAGTCCCCTTTATATTATGTGCCATACTTTACCCTCAAATTTAACAAACAAAATGTTAATGCATGTTATAAAAATTATATAATTGGAAACTATCTTCAAATACGAATCCAACTATATAATCTTTGTTGACATGCATTCATATTTTATTAGTTAAATCCTACTTATAAACCAAGATGAGTGTATAGTAGGTAATTCAATCACAAACGTTTTTTGATTAACCGTATGTGTATGTGGCCTTTCGTCCTCCTCTCGCACGTCTTGTCATCCCACTGCCGCAGACGGCTTACAGTGCAAGCTTGCGCAGCGCGCGGGAGCGTTCTTTTGGCCAAACGGTGGCGCCAATGAATCATCGGTGAGCCCGTTCCCGCACAACCTCGCAGGTTCCCGTGCAAGCTTCCCGCCCGACTGGGTGTAATCCCCAAAAATCCCAATGTTTACCGGCCTGCTATAAAAACCCTCATGACCGAAGAGTCTTGCATCGCATTTTCCCCTTCCTCCCACAATCGCCAATGGCACCGGTCCGTCATGGTCGCTCAGCCACTCCACCGTCATCACATGACAGCTCCAGCCACTACAAAAAAAATACACTTCCGTGATGATACGTGTTTGTCACAGTAGGTCGCGTTTTTTGTCATGCATGTACATCCATGACAAATTTATGACAGAATCAAGATAGTCATACTTGTGCTGTCGTAGAAGTGTTCCATGACATTACCAAAATTATCATCACGGAAGTGTCCACTTCCATGACGATAAATCGCGCATCACAGAAGTGCTTTCGTCAAGGGTGACAAACATGTGGCATCCACCGTAACGGAACGTCGTTAAGCTATCGGGTCGGGTTTTGGATCCGATAACCCGTTAACAGCCCCGACCAATGGGAAATTTCCACGTGTAAAATTCTTATTGGCCGGAAGAAACACGTGTCAGCTCGTCAATGGGTCAGATAGGCGCCTATGATATGTCGACACGTGCCATGGCCCACCACTGGCCCATTTAGCTTACAAAGCCGGCCCGTTTGACTTGGTCAAAAGTTAACGGGCTGGCCCATGAAAAGCCTGTTAACAGTCTCTTTGCAAATAGCCCATTTTACGGCCCGTTAACTCACGGCCCGTTAGGCCCTGAGGGAAATCGGCCCAATAACGTCACGTGGGCCATCGAATATAACACCAGCCCATTTCACTTTCGGCCCATGTATGGCCCACGACGTCTTTCGGCCCATTTGAGGCCTTCGTATCTTTCGGCCCTTTATAGGCCCACGGTGACTCTAGCCCATAATAAACAGTAATTTTCTTTGTACCCGTTAGTGGCCCGTGATTTACATGGGTCGTTTCCAGCCCGTGTTAGCTTTCGGCCTATTTTGCGGCCCATACGTTCTTGGGCTCCTTTTCGGCCCTCGATTACTTCCGGCCCGTTACTGGCATGTTCCCCTAATGGGCCAAATTTGGCCCATGGCAGGAGTCGGCCCGTTACTGGTATGTTACCCTAATGGGCCAAATTCGGCCCATGGCAAGAGCCGGCCCGTTTCTGGCTTGTTCCCCTAATGGGCCAAATTCGGCCCATGGCAAGAGTCGGCCCATTACTGGCCTGTTACCCTAATGGCCCAAATTTGTCCCATGGCAAGAGTCGGCCCGTTTCCGGCCTGTTAACCCGTTGCGCCGTTTCCAGCACGTCCTATATTATGGCCCATTAACGACCTGTTATGCCTGTGACAGAATTAAGCGTTTGCTGTCCTATGGCCTGTTAACGGCCCGTTACTGTGCTGGGCTGATACCAATTATGCCCGTTTACGACACTTGTAGACCCATTTATCCGACGGCCCAAGGCCGACTGATTCTACGGCCCTGTTGGAGGCCCATTTATAGACGGACCGTAGGAGACCCATGGATCCTACGGCCCGTATATGGCCCATGGTAGTTGCGGCCACTAGCAAACCAGGGAAAAAGAAGACTAGGAAATAAAGAAGGCCGAAACTAATGCTAGGCTATTAAAGCGATTGCACAGATTACATCCACTCGGCATCAAAGATCGCTACCAGTGCACATATAGGGAACACCCTACACTATACAAAAATGGCTTGTTGTTTTCTTTAGCTAGTGGTTGCACGTTAAGAATAAATTTTGTATAGCACCAAAAAAAATTACAACTATATAACAAAAGGAAGGTTGGCATAAAACTTAACAGTCTAGCAGATAAATGCACCACCAGAAGTTCAGAAGCTCAGTTCATTTGACCTGACTGTTACGTTTTCATGCTATATTGTCTGATGGAGAACCATAACCCTCGCCTTCATTTCCCCTAGGCTCCTGAACAACATAGCAAATGTCTGGTAGTCTGGTTTCGAAACCATGCATATCTTGAAGACATCGAACAATGTCTCTCCTTGTTTCACGAAGGGTCTCTATTAGGGAATGGACTTGTGTCTAGAGTGCAGATACAACATTGATTTGAGCTTGCATATCTTGATCATGAGGCAGATTGGACGATATTGCCTTAACAACCAACCCAGTATTACGCAGGAACGTGCTTTTGGCACTGTTAGTGGACAGGTACTGACCCACTGCAGCAAGAGCTGACATTGCAGTTATAGTTGCCTCGCCACCTTCAGAAGGTGGCGGTTCCACCATTTTTTCCATAGCTCGCTGAAAAGTTGAGGTTTTACATTAGTAGTACCAGAACAAAAGATATTAAGGAGGCAACAAAACCAAACAAAATAGCTTTGGTCTATATACAGAACTTATTTTGGTGAACCCATGTAAAATATTAGTTGTATTTTATTGCAAAGTACATAATAAAACCAGGTTCCAAACATATGACCATGTACCATCGCTAATGTATTGTCTATTTCTTCACATTGTATTGAGGGCTAAGGATAAAGAGACGAAGTTTATAATACGATAAGCATAGTATGACATCATTCATATCACAAAACAACTGAGAATAAACAAACAGGCAATTGTAACATTGTGTGGGCAAGTCCAGCATGGAACTAAATTCGGGTCAAGATCAAAGGAACATCACTCCTCTCTTTTAAACCTTGTAAGGTGCAATGATACGCTAAGACAATTGTGTATAAAATTAAAAATAGTAATAGACATTGGCTGCAAACCATGCAGTTCAAGGCACAAGTCAGAGTAAGTAGTAGTTAAAAGGCATGAGGATTAAGGACTTACAACAGCGGCTTTGACAGGTGTAGTCATGCCCTTTTTCTTGCTGGTGTGACAGTCCTTGAAGATTTCCACAACATTTGGTTCAAGTACTTTTTGGTCCTTGCGGGCTTTCCTCTGCATTTCGAACAAGTCAATATAGATTTGATAATATGGTACAGCAAAAAGAGTGAAACAGCAGCTAATTACAAGAGCCTCGCAGTGTGCAATATAGCTACGAGATCCTATCGTTTGTTGGAATTTCACTTTCGTACGGTTGGCCTTGTTCTTTGAACAGTTCACCTACAAGAAGATAGATTTGTGTGGCACATGCGTAAATAGGACTTCAACATGTGATCTGATCACACACACATATATATATATATAATGTACATGATACTTCGGATCAGACCAGTGTTTAACAAGGCCCCTCTAGTCTTCATCCGATATATTTTCCACTGGAGATGTTTGGGAAAGTTCACTGTTAGCCTTGCCTTCAAAGTGAGTTTTTCTCAAGTTATACTAATACTGTCGTAGAGTAGACTTGAAAACATGGGTGCAAGATTGTCTGGTTGCATCATTTTGGCTATCCAACTTGAACCTCATCTCTTGAAAATTATGGGAGTCTCATTATCAGCAACCTAGAAAGTATGGGACAGAGCAAGATGATATTACTAGTTTCCATACATAACCATACTTACAGATAAATGGTCGAGGAAGGTGTTGAATTGGGTTTCATCTTTGTCATTCCTGTACTGAATCCATGTTGGGAGGATACGTACATGACACCTAACGGCAACCGCTGCCTCTGATACTAACTTGGCTGACTCTGTAGCATCACGTGGCCTTTTTAAACCTGCCTCAAAACGGATCTCCATTCTTCCTCCTCTAGATTTAGTTAACCTATCGAGAAATATCCCTGATGTTTGTTTCCTCTTGCGCCTAGGTGCTAGTCCAACAACAGACATAGGAAGTGTTAGTGTACATCAAACTGTGAGACTACATATAAAGAAGCATGCAACTGTAACTTGACTCCAGCAACTACCTTCTTGGTGTTGAAGCTCACAAGGTTCATCCGATATTGCCAACTCGTCTTGTGTCAAGAGTGCTTGGGAAGTAGTGTCAGGTGGCAAGGGAGCTTGGGAACATGCTGCTAGCTCAGTTGATGCACGAGTAAGTCATGCAGCTGGTAGTACTATGGTAGGTGTTGCAAGAACTAGGGTTGTCTCTGCTTGTTTGGTGGCAGCTATTTGTTTCTGTTTAGCTTTTTTGCAGCTCGTGTAGCATGGGATGGCGTGTTTGTAGAATTTTCCGCTGGACTTTGACCTTCTATTGCACCATCAGTACCAGCAGAATCTGCAGGATTCATCCGCTTCTCATTCCCTGCCATTCTATGTTTCTTCCTCTTTCTCTGTGCCATGTTAAGTCAAGCCGACAAGAAAAACGAATAACAATTTAGTTCTTCAGAACAAATTGATGCGTGATGCAGATGAACTGAACTTTGATGTTAGACACCCACATGATAGGAGGATGTAATATGTATGAAAAACAGGACGGAAGAGATAACTAGAACTATGAAGTGTAAACTAAGAAGAAGACATTTCACCAAATTAGAAGCAATGGAATGGAAGGTAGACACCATATGAAAGATGCTACAAATATCGCTCTGCCAAGTTAACAGTGTCTCGTCATAAGTGGCGTTTAAACAAATGTGAAGCAGTACAAGAAATAAATCATATGCAAGATGCAAACAACATCACACTACAATGTTAGAGGTCTCTCGTCATTAGTGCCATTGCATATTCACAGCTTATGATGTGTAAACTAAGGAGAAGGCATTTCAACAAATTAGAAGCAATGAAAGCTAGACACCATATGAAAGATGCAACGAATATCACTCTACCAAGTTAAAATTGTCTCGTCATAAGTGCCATTTCAACAAATTAGTAGTACAAGCTAGAAAATAATGTGAGATGTAACCTATATCACACTCCGAAGTCAAACGTGTCTTATGATAAGTGATTGTTGCAGGTTACACAACAGTAGTAATTTGATGTAAGAACATGGCGTGATAGACAGATATTGTATGTTCTAGAAACAAGAACATGTGTCTTGTTCAAGTATAATGTGTAAAGTAAGAAGATGGAATTCAACAAGATTAGAAGCAATACAAGCTAGACATCACACATAACATGCAACCACATATAACAGTGCCAAGTTAGAGGGAGCACCGGTGATGCTGCACTAGGGTAGACGTGCTCATCATAAACACAGCTTTGTTGAGTGTCTATGCATGTGTTGTCTTTGAAATCATCTTGGGGGTGTGGAGGAGTAGAAACTATAGAGGCCCTCCGTTTGGAAGGAGCACCTTTATCCGATGCCTTGCTAACTTCCTTCCGCTTTATTGATTTTGAATTGTCAAGTAAAACCGACAAGAAAAAGCAATAAAATTCTCTCTTCAGAACTCATTCATGCATGATACTGACAATCACTACTTTGATGTAAGGCAAACACATGATACCAGGATGGAATATGTACGAAAAACAAGACGGCATGGCATGTTCACAACTGTTTGTGTAAACTAAGCAGAAACCATTCCAGCAAATAACAAGCAATGCAAGCTAGAAACCACATGAAAGATGCAACCAATATGACTCTGCCAAGTTAAAAGCGTCTCATCATAAATGGAATTTCAACAAATTAGAAGCAGCGCATGCTATAAATCATATGAAAGATGCAACTAATATCGCACTGCATATACTAAAGGTGTCTCGTCATATTGATTGATGCGGGATACAAAAAAACAATCGTTTTATGTAAGGACATGCTTAATAGATAGATGTACGATGTACTAAATACAGGAAGGCATGTCACATTAACAGGTATAATGTATAAGCTAAGCAGACTAGCACATGCAGTTTAACCAGATTGGAAGAATTACAATCTAGACACCATATGCAACATGCAACCACATATCACGCTGCCAAGTTAGAGTAAGCACATGCGATTCTAGTGTAGGGGAAATGTTGTAATCAACTATAGAGCTACGTTCACTATCTTCATCTAGCATTTCTGTTTCTTGAGAATCATGTCGGGAGGCTGACGCTGCATTCTTTAAATGAGGAGTAGTCCCCTTGCCTGCCTGCCTCGTCATAAGTGATTGATGAGGGATACACAAGAACATTAGTTTGATGTAAGAACATGGTTAATACACAGATGTACTAGTATGTACCAAAAACAGAAAGGCATGTCATATTCAAATGTATAATGTGTAAGCTAAGCATATGCAATTTAACCAAATTGGAAGCAATACAAGCTAGACATCCGTCTGGAGTGGTGAGCATGATCATCTACGACTTGAGAGCCTGGTGGGAAGCGGGCTGCTTCGCCACCATCGCAGCTTTTTAGTTGGCTTCCAGGTGGTGCCTATCTTTGTTGGGCTTGTCACTGGCTCGGCCAGTGCCCTGACTAGCTATTTGTCTCATGGGATGGTGGTTCATGTAAAAAATATCTTTCCTTATCAGACCGACTTCGGCCTTTCAAATACAAGCTAGACAACATATGGAACATGAAACCACATATGACACCGCGAAATTAAAGCAAGCACATAGGATGGTGGTTCATTGCGAGCGAGGTCATCAACTCCAGAGCTACGTTTACCGTCTCCATCTGCTGACACTGCACCCTTTATAGTGCTGTAACGTGTCGTGCATACCCGCGAAGAAAGCTGGCATGAATTCTCTCTTTTCTTTGTTGCTTCTCTTTTGGCAGACTCTAAAATACCCTTGCATAAAAACACAACAGTGAGAGTATGGGTGAAGTGTGTGCAGAACTACTGCACTGTAAAAGTAGCAGATAGCAGGTGGCTGAAAAATAAATGACAGGAGACATATGATAGCTCTACAACATTGCATGGCAAACAAAATTAGATTCTACTCCGTGTGATTTTGTAATATATGAGCACAAGAAATGTAGGTACTCCTCCAGCACACGACCACATGTGGTCATATCTAAGATAACAGTCGACTGAAAATAAATAGATCAGTTGATTTTTTTAATGAACCATCCGATCTATAAGGAACGGGCAGATGGCCTTCGTCTACCTCCCGCCAGTCACTGTTGACGATCTTTCTCGAACCGCCAGCGACCACCGGCCCAGACCCCTGATTCCGCCGCCCCGCCCTCCCCTCGACCTCACACCATCGCCGTGCTTGGCAGCGCCCCCAGGCCATCCCTTTAATCCTGGCCGACCTCCAGTCTCTAGATCAGGCGCCAGTAGATCTAGGCTGCACACGCCCCTAAGATAAACACCAAGGCACTGCTTCCCCGACGTAATAGGCGTACTAGCGCCTGTTACGTTGGGGAATGCTTCCATTAATTGGGAATCAACTAGCCAGAAATTGAAATTCAGGGGGGCGACGGACCTCTAGCTAAGGTGAAATAGTATATGAGGAGAAACCTTGTGCATCGCGAGTTACTAGGAACATCTAGTATGAAGAAGAAGCGATTAACTAGTGTCTTCTGTGGGATGAATACCGTGCAAGCAGACACGTAAGATTTGCACGAATAAGGGAAGAGGAGTACCCATATCAGTTGCCAGTGTGGTGTCGATATGTCGCAGCGATCTTCTTGTTTTTCCCGGGGGAACCGATGTTTTGGAGAGCCGTTGTTCCTTGGACAAACCCATGGCCAAATTGTTGATTGTGTTGCCGTGGCCGTATATCGGCGGAGGGGAAGCAGATCCGAGGCGGCGAAGGACGGCGTAGCAGGAACAGCTCCGGTGCGGTGGACGATGGTGAAGTTGGAGCGGCAGCGGTGAGGCGCAGGACGGCGTGGTTGAACTGGCTCAGGTACGGACTGCTCGGCCTCGGCTTCAACTACTAGCCATGGAGGGTGTTGCAGTTGAGTTTGCGATGGACGCCGATGTCGGGGTATCAGCTCCAGCGTGATGGAGGAGGGCGGCGGTTGATGGGTGGGATGGGGTGGCGGACGGAAGACGCCGGGGTTTCGCAGCTGGTGGAGAGGTAGTTTTGGCGCCCACGGAGTACGAATGGGGAATCGGACGGGTGGGGGGGCATGTTTTGGTCTGGGACGCGCTTGTTTTTGGCTTTTTTGAACAGAAGATGGGACGTGCTTGTTTGAAATTTGGGGAAAGTACAAACTTTGCCCCCCTCTTAAATTTCGGACCTACTGCGGGTCGGGGGTAGGATGGT
The DNA here is from genome assembly GCF_018294505.1 of Triticum aestivum. Lineage (NCBI taxonomy): Eukaryota > Viridiplantae > Streptophyta > Magnoliopsida > Poales > Poaceae > Triticum > Triticum aestivum. Next base: position 559,609,409 of record NC_057801.1, read on the forward strand.
AATCCCGGGTGTCCCAAATAGTGGGCGGGAGCGATTTCAGCTGCGCGCATGTGTGCTTAGGCGGCCATTGCGTATGAATGTTTTTTGGAGGCGGTTGCGTGGCGTCTGGATGAAGCTACAAACCTACCCCGGTTTAGACCTTTGGACGTCGGGCTGGTAGGTTTCATGGGTCGGAGTTATTATTAGAAAAGTAATTTCCTTGTACTACCAAACATTGGTCTCACACGGTTTCGGGCGAGTAGAGGCTCTTTTGGCGCTTCGTTCAAAATTTTGAAACACAAGCATTCACGTTTAGAGTACTCTTGAACTATGAGGATTGACCTAAATAGACAACGTTATATTTGACCTTGTATGTTTGAAAACCTCATTAATTTATCCGCTTCTTTTTGAAATTTTGACACTTGAAAATCCTATAACTATGATTATTTTGGAATGGAGGAGCTAAATTTGAATCTATTTTGTACATGACTACATATGCTATTATGTACAAAATCAGAGCAAAGATTGGTGCCCCCATAATTTAGGTATGGTTTACAAATGCCATGATATCAAATTCAAATAATTGAATGGACTTCATGTTTAATTTGATTTTTTTAAACCACCTTAAGTTGAATTCAAATGTATGCTAGTTCATAGGTAGCTATTTATAATGTTCATTGTGTAACTTTCGTATGTATAATGTGCTTTACACACACAACATGAACTATACTCACGTTTATATTCGATTGCTAAAGCGATGCATTGTCTGGAGTTCAAAATACTAACTATGTGGATATATTGTGTCGAACAATAACATAGACATGCTCAAATTTGATAGAATCTAGATGTCTGATGGATCAATGACCGCTCCTTACGCGAATTGCAAATATCATGATCCCATCCTAATACTTGGATACAATTTATATCTTTAATCAATGTGTACAGTAGTCTTTTACGTGTAGTTTCACTCTCCATCGGTGGTCTCTCACACATGCTCACACACTCTCTCCCGAGGTGTGTTTCTCGCACACATGCTCTAGATATTACCCTCCCTCCCTCTCGTAACCATTTACAACTGTTTTCACTAACCTTTATCACAAGCACTCTTCCTCTCGCAAACATACACACGCGCAATCCCCATCGACCCTTTCTATATACATGGACCTGCCTACGTGTCTCATGTACGCACATTATCTTTAGGCATGTCTCTCACGCATTGTCTCACACCTCTCTTCCTAATCGACGAGTATGATTCTAGCAGAGCATTCTGTAGGATGCCCCTTAAAGTTAGGTTGGGTGAATAGTAATATCAGAGATAAAGGGGTTACCTTAGTCCGAGAAACTAGGGTTACAAATCCTAGCCGGCTTTGTCAGTGTACACAGTGTCCTTCACAATTCTGCTATCTTTGTCTTGTACGACTAGTCATCCATGGGTCTTCCTAAATGCGTCACGGGCCGACCAATGTGGCGCAGGACGGAACCGAACGAAGGGCCTCACCTCGACCCACCGGACCTCATGCGGTGACACACCCTCTGCCCCCACGTCTCATTATCTTCTCACACCCACACATACCAACACAAACACCACACACACAGAAAATTTCTCCTGGTGCCTCTATTCCCTCCCCCCTTGCATATACACACTAAAGGGAATGGAATCTTGCGTCATGATGTCATATTCGTCTCTCTCTCTCTAGACCACTCTCATTTCTCGTGCTATCT
>NC_057801.1:559946830-559969061 GCF_018294505.1 Triticum aestivum
CGGGCGACGGTGCAGAGGAGAAGAAGCCAGATGAGAAACTGAAATTTTCGTAAGTGTTGTTTATATAGGAGGGGCCTTTAGTACCGGTTTGTGCCACCAACCGGTACTAAAGGCAAGTTTTGGCCAGCCCAAGCGGCGGGAAGTGACCCCCTTTAGTACCGGGTGGTGGCACAAACCGGTACTAAAGGCCCTCCCTTTAGTACCGGTTTGTGCCATGACCCGGTACTAAAGGGGGTGCGCTGGCGCAGGTGCGGTGCGGCAAGTTTAGTCCCACCTCGCTAGCCGAGGGGCGACTGCACTGGTTTATAAACCCCCGTGCAGTCGCTCTCTCGAGCTCCTCTCCAAAGCAGGCCTACTGGGCCTACGTGTTCTTTGCTGCCCTGTGGGCTCACTTGGCCTTTGTGGGCCTGCATCCTGGCCCAACAACAGGTTGGGTTTCTAGTCGTATGCAGGCCGCTCTGGCCTAGTAGGCTGGCTTTTTTTATTTATTTTTGCTTTATTTATTTTTGTGTTTTTTGTGTATTTAGAGTTTCTTTGTGAATATTTTTGCTTTAGGTACAAAAAATTACAAACTTTCTGTTAGTGCCCGTAGTTTTCAAATTTGAATAGTTTAAATTTTAAATTATTTGAAATTAGTGTGAATCACTAGTTTGTGAATAACTTAACTTTAAAAATCAGTAAAGGCATGAAAGAATTTGTTTGCACATAAAATTTCTTCGCGTTTCAAATGCCAAAACACATAACTACCCTAACTATTACAGAGATTCCCCTCTGGGTGTGAAACACAGAAGAAAGTGATGATAGTGAAGCCGATCACATCCCAGATCTTTGGGTGTGAAACTTTTTCTTTGCGTGTGTCCCTTTGCGCCGTAACCATGGAAAATCTTCATCATTTAACGGGATGCTCGGGTCAATATTCATTGTGAATGAAGCAATTTCATCAAACTTTTCATAATCTTCTGACTTGTCTGTCTTGTCATCCACTCCCATGATGTTTCTCTTTCCAGAAAGAACTATGTGCGCTTTGGCTCATCGTACGATGCATTCACTTCCTTATCTTTTTTTTTCTTGGCTTGGTAGACATGTCCTTCACATAGAAAACCAGTGCCATATCATTGGCTAGGACGAATGGTTCGTCTGCATACGCAAGATTGTTGAGACCCACTGTTGTCATTCCGTACTGCGGGTCTTCCGTTACCCCGCCTCGTGTCATATTGACCCATTTGCACCGAAACAAAGGGACCTTTAAACCACGTCGATAGTCAAGTTCCCATATGTCCTGTATATAACCATAATATGTTTCCTTTCCCGTCTTGGTTTTTGCATCAAAGCGGACACCACTGTTTTGGTTGGTGCTCTTCTTATCTTGGGCGATCGTGTAAAATGTATTACCATTTATCTCGTACCCTTTGAAAGTCATTATATTCGAAGATGGTAACTGGGACAACAAGTACAGGTCATCTTCAATAGAGGTGTCATGCATGGTACGTGTCTGCAACCAGCTGGTGAAACTCCTGGTTTGTTTACGTGTAATCCAGTCATCAGACCGCTTCGGGTGTTTGGAGCGTAGCAAATTCTTGTGTTCATCCATATACAGAGCCACCAAGGCGGAATTCTGTAGAACTGTGTAGTGTGCTTCAGTGAGAGAATGTCCGTCCATACATATTATTTGTTCCCCTCCTAGCGTGCCTTTTCCATCCAGTCTGCCCTTATGCCACGATTCAGGAACACCAATCGGTTTAAGATCAGGAATAAAGTCAATACAAAACTCAATGACCTCCTCATTTTGATGGCCCTTGGAGATGCTTCCTTCTGGCCTAGCACAGTTATGAACATATTTCTTTAAGACTCCCATGAACCTCTCAAAGGGGAACATATCGTGTAGAAATACATGACCCAAAATGTTAATCTGTTCGCATAGGTGAACTAGGACATGCGTCATGATGTTGAAGAAGGATGGTGGGAACACCAACTCGAAACTGACAAGACATTGCACCAAATCATTCTGTAACCTTGGTATGATTTCTGGATCGATTACCTTCTGAGAGATTGCATTGAGAAATGCACATAGCTTCACAATGGCTAATCGAACGTTTTCCGGTAGAAGCCCCCTCAATGCAACCGGAAGCAGTTGCATCATAATCACGTGGCAGTCATGAGACTTTAGGTTCTGGAACTTTTTCTCTGCCATGTTTGTTATTCCCTTTATATTCGACGAGAAGCCAGACGGTACCTTAATACTGAGCAGGCATTCAAAGAAGATTTCCTTCTCTTCTTTGGTAAGAGCGTAGCTTGCATGACCCTGATGTATGCCGTCTTCTCCGTGCATATGTTGCTGGTCCTCCCGTGCCTCAGGTGTATCTTTTGTCTTCCCATACACGCCCAAGAAGCCAAGCAGGGTCACGCAAAGATTCTTCGTCACGTGCATCACGTCGATTGCGGAGTGGACCTCTAGGTCTTTCCAATATGGCAGGTCCCAAAATATAGATTTCTTCTTCCACATGGGTGCGCGTCCGTCAGCCTCCTTCGGAACAGGTTGTCCGCCAGGACCCTTTCCAAATATCACCTTCAAATCCTTGACCATATCATGTACATCAGCACCAGTACGGTGGCGAGGCTTCGTCCGGTGATCCGCCTCACCTTTGAAATGCTTACCTTTCTTTCTTACGGGATGCCTGCTCAGAAGAAATCGACGATGTCCCAGGTACACATTCTTCTTACAACTATTCAAATATATACTGTCGGTATCATCCAAACAGTGTGTGCATCCGCGGTATCCCTTGTTTGTCTGTCTTGAAAGGTTACTGAGAGCAGGCCAATCATTGATGGTCACAAACAGCAACGCCTTTAGGTCAAATTCTTCCCCATGTGCTCATCCCACGCACGTACACCTGTTCCATTCCACAGTTGTAAGAGTTCTTCAACTAATGTCCTTAGGTACACATCAATGTCGTTGCCGGGTTGCTTAGGGCCTTGGATGAGCATTGGCATCATAATAAACTTCTGCTTCATGCACAACCAAGGAGGAAGGTTATACAAACATAGAGTCACATGCCAGGTGCTATGGTTGCTACTCTGCTCCCCAAAAGGATTAATGTCATCTGCGCTTAGAAGAAACCATACGCTCCTTGCGTCATCTGCAAACTCCTTCCCGTACTTTCTTTCAATTTTTCTCCATTGCGACCCGTCAGCGAGTACTCTCAACTTTCCGTCTTTCTTATGGTCTTCTCTGTGCCATCGCATCGCCTTGGCATGCTCTTTGTTTTGGAACAAACGTTTCAACCGTGGTATTATAGGAGAATACCACATCACCTTGGCAGGAATCTTCTTCCTAGGGTGCTCGCCCTCGACATCACCAGGGTCATCGCGGCTGATCTTATAGCGCAATGCACCACATACCGGGCAAGCGTTCAAATCCTCGTACTCACCGCGGTAGAGGATGCAATCATTAGGGCATGCATGTATCTTCTGCACCTCTAACCCTAGAGGGCAGACAGCCTTCTTTGCTTCGTACGTACTCTCGGGCAATTCGTTGTCCTTTGGAAGCATATCCTTTATCATTATCAGCAACTTTCCAAATCCCTTGTCAGATACACCATTCTCTGCCTTCCATTGCAGCAATTCCAGTGTGGTGCCCAGCTTTTTCTTGTCACCTACGCAATTCGGGTACAACAATTTTTTGTGATCCTCTAACATGCGCTGCAACTTCTTCTTCTCCAAATCACTTGCGCAGTTTCTCTTTGCATCGGCAATGGCCCGACCTAGATCATCAACGGGCTCATCTGATGCCTCTTCTTCAGCTTCTTCTCGCATTGCCGGCTCAGCTTCTTCCCGCATTACCGGCTCAACTTCTTCCCCCATTGTTGTATCATCGTATTCAGGGAACCCATGGCCAGGAAAGCTGTCGTCGTCCTCTTCTTCTTCATTGTCTTCCATCATAACCCCTCTTTCTCCGTGCTTGGTCCAAACATTATAGTGGGGCATGAAACCGGACTCAAACAGGTGGACGTGGATGGTTCTTGACGTAGAGTAATTGCGACCATTCTTACAGCCAGCACATGGACAAGGCATAAAACCATCCGCCCGCTTGTTTGCCTCAGCTGCAAGCAGAAAAATATGCACGCCCTCAACGAACTGGGGAGAGCATTGGTCATCGTACATCCATTGCCGGCTCATCTTCATTACACAACACCGAATAGACCAAATTAATACAAGTTCATACATAAAGTTCATACAACACTTAAATGCAACAAACAAATAACTCTCTAGCTAAAGCATTTAAATGCAACAACAAATGCGATCAAGATCGCAACTAAGGTAACAATTGATCCAACAGCATAATGATACCAAGGCTCACTATCGATGGCATATTTTTTAATCTTTCTAATCTTCAAGCGCATTTTCTCCATCTTGATCTTGTGATCATCGACGACATCGGCAACATGCAACTCCAATTCCATCTTCTCCCCCTCAATTCTTTTCAATTTTTCTTTCAAGTACTCGTTTTCTCTTTCAACTAAATTTAACCTCTCGACAATAGGGTCGGTTGGAATTTCTGGTTCACATACCTCCTAGATAAAAATATCTATGTCAACTTGATGGGCATAATTTGTCATAAACACGAAATGCAACAAATAGTTTTAAAAGAGAATATACCACATCCAAATCATAACAAGGACGAGGGCCGACGGGGACGGATATCAAAACCATGGCACTATGTATAACAAACAACGTATGGGTAAGATAATTATACGAGTAACTATATATCCAAATCACACAAACATCAATTTTTTATATAAAATTTCATGAACAAGAGGCTCACCACAAGGTGGTGCCGGCGACGGGACGGTGCGGGCGATCGACGGTGGTTACGACGAAGATTTAGAAGGCACTAAGTAAAACACACCTACATATGCAAACTAAGTGTTATTTTGACCTCAAATTGCATATAAATCAAATACTACCACATATAATTCCTCCCAAATTACTAAAACCCACAATTAATCACTATATAAACCAATGCAAGAGCTAATCTAGCAATGAGAGATGAAAGGACAAAGTTGCTAACCTTGGTGATCATTTGAATGGATGGGGGCCTGCAAATCTTGACAATTTGGGGCAAATTTTGTGATGAACTCGAGAGGAAGAAGGGAAGAACAGAGGAGAGGGAGAGGGGAAAGGGGGAAGAACAGAGTGCGGGTGGACGAAGGGTTTATATAGGACGACCTTTAGTACCGGTTCGTGCCACGAACCGGTACTAAAGGTGCTGGAAGGGCCCCACTCTGACAACATCCTGCCACCACTTTCTTTAGTATCGGTTCGTGGCACGAACCGGTGCTAAAGGTTCGCCACGAACCGGTACTAAAGAGCTCCTCCCGCCTCCATTAGTGCCGGTTCTGTTACAAACCGGGACTAATGTGTCTCACATTTGATCCTTTTTCTACTAGTGAGAGTATGGTAGTGGAAATTCTTCAATGTCAAAGGCCTCTCAAGAGGCTTTCATCACCATGGCTGGTCCATCTACTTAAATCCGGTGAGATGAAAATTTGAATTCTCATCACTAGAATTTCTGAACGCGATCTTATTTTTTTATTAACCTGTAAAATATCTGAATGACCGATAGAATAGTAGAACTCCAGCATATATTGAGATTCTTTATAGCAATGATAACCGCTCTCTTCCTACTAATCATGTTACCATAATAACGTTTCATGCTAGTAAAAGTAACAAAACATGAAAAGTAATAATCTAATTTGATATTCTATATAGCGGCAAATATTTAAGGGGGTAAGGTGCCTGCTGTATGTAAATTTGTTTTCACCTTTTGTCCCTATAGACATAATATTATGCAAAAAAGAACTAGCAGACCTTAATGTTTCAACATTTTGTTAAACAGCAAGTCGACCGTCTACACTCGTAGAGTAGAATGATCCACTTTCTGAATATTGGTGAGTTGGAAACTTGAACTGTGAAACGAAAAAACACATTTTCCATGCCAATCTCCTGTTCTGCTAATATTTCTAAGTTGTACACTTGTGTTGTCGTGCGACAGGGCATGGTTGTAGGCTCACAGTTGGAGCAGGCTGGACTGGAGGAGGCGTGGAGTGGAGAGTAATGTGTGCTGCACTGCCGCCGTGGAAAGTGGTGTGTGCTGCACTGCTATGCCATGGCAGTTCTTGTGTGCTAGTGTTCTATAACGCTTGTTGTGCTGTCATCGTTGTTAGTCTCTACTGCTTGATGTGCTGCTGTCTACAGCTTACATTACGTCTCTATATGCCAGTATGTGAAAGTCTTTTCTGCACTGTGCCTGTGCTCTATTTTCTTCTCTATGTTTGCACTTGTCATTCCAAACTTGTTTAGTTACCTGAAGCTGAAGTTTTTATTATTTTTGCAAGTGCCTGAAGCTGAAGCTGAAGTTATGGTCAAGTATCTTGTGTCATCTGTGATGTCAGAGTTTGGACTATCTTGTGAATATTGCGTTCATATGCACTATAATTCGAGTTAATCCAAAAACTGAAGCGAAATTATCAGGTAACAGAACTCTCAGGAATCAGTTTTTAATACTGAAATTCGAGTTAAAACAAAAACTGAACCGAAATTATCAGGTAACAGAACTCTCAGGTTTTAGTTTTTAATAGTGAAAATTCGGTTTATTTTTTCACTGACCAAATCTGTTGAAAATAATAATAATGAAACCCGAATTTATCGGGACTGGCAATTGGGGTAAAACCTGAAAAGAAAAAGAGCTGCAAGGAGACGGTAGAAACAATTTCGGCTGTGGCAACATGCACAAGCAGAAGAAAAAAACAGGTACGAAGCTCAAGCACTACTGAATCATCATAACCGTTGTTCAACAAGTCAGATACTAGAATCACTTACAAAGTTCTTACATCCGCAACTAGAATCACTTTAACAGTCCTTACATCAGCAACTAGGAATACTTTAATAACAGTTCTTACATCCGCAACAACTCCACTTATTCTGCTTTTTCCGAAGCATAGGTCTTCGAAGGTTGAACATTAATCAGACTGCTTCGTCTCAGTGTCCAATACTAGAGGGCGAGTATCCCAGTAAAGTACTGCTGACATTGCTGCACACACAAAAGTGAAGTACCCAGCAGCAAGGGGTAAAAACCTTTTGTTCCTAGGCGCCCTATAGAACAAAAAACAAGTTCAGAACAAATATACAGTCAACAAGCAAATATACTATATAAATTAGGTAGTGCATAATTACCATAGTGGTGGAGGGGGCGTGGTTTGTGCATTATTGGTTAATGGAGAAGACCCGACCGGATTTGCGGTGGATACAGCTCCATGCTGCAAAGAAATTTAGACCATTCTCGTTAATTACAAATAGTGACAACACAGGATTAGAAAGCTTGGTATCAACAAAGGATATGGCTTTGCGCATTGGTGGAACGGCATTATATCAGGTGTAGATAGAACATAGAACGGAATAAATATCAGATTAAAAAAGAACTGTACACATGACATGACTCATGAGCATACGTAGGTATGCTGTCTTCTGGCACTTTTGCCGACTAATATGCAAGGATTCTATCCTAGACAGCAAATCCGGACTTTTCAAATATGATGTGTTGTTAAAACCAACGCGGATGTAAAAAAAAAACTACTCTAGATCTGATTTTGCAAATTCCACAAGGCCAGGAACGAGTGCATACCTCGCTATTCTTCAAGTGACTTTGAGATTCGGCGGAGAACCGGCGAAGAGAGCTCCCGCCATGGCTAACCCTCGGCAACAGCCCCCGCTGTTCCCCCTTGATGGCAACTTAGGCGACCGCCGAAAAATACGGCTGCGGTGGTCGCTGAAGGGCACGACTGCACATCCTTCTCGCAGCAAATCCAAGAGCCGCTGCCATCGATTATGCAATTCGCAGATCTCGCTAGTTCTATGCTTGCCGCCGGGTCTGTTGGAGTTGATCGATCCTCCCGCAAGCCTTTGTAACACGGAAGGCCAAGGGTTTTCCGGCTACAACGCTGTCACCGGGTCGTTCTCGTGTTCGTTTTCTTTTTTATTTCTTTTTCTTTTTTGAGGGTGAGGGAACCAACAAACTACTAGGCAGGCCCAATAGGCCCAGCCCATTGGCGCACAATGAACGTGTACAGCGTGTTTTTTTTTTTGAACTAATATATAGCAAAAAAAAAGAGTACAATTTCTTTGCTTGTTTGCCTTTTATTTTATTTTTGGTGATCAATCTCCATCTCCACTAATCTACTAAGTGCGCATGCAACACATGAATAACGAATTTCTCCCTTCTTAATTAGCACCTTTTCAGACAAATCACAATCGCACGTGTATGTCACACATCATAGGCAAACCTGATGAATTCCAATTTTTTTATTAATAATAATTAATATTCAAGTATTACGAAACTAGGAAAGTATTATTACAAATTTGAGAAAGATTGATTTTTTCCAAAAATTCTGAATTTATTTTGTGACAAACATTGACAAATATTCCAGTTGCTTGCAAAGTTTCATCGTGGAAGCCATGCCAAAAAAAATGATGGTCCAAGAATGCTACTTTTGAAAGCATTTTGGAGCACTGGTTTATTTTACCGCCATTGTTTATCTGTACCGCATGGCATTGGGCGGAATAGATGCGGCAAACCTGTACCGCAATTCGGCATCTATTCTGCTCGACGCCGCACGGTGCTACAAATCCATTATACGAGGAGGCGCAAACGGTTTTTACGGGCTGAGATTATAGCGGCTCTGCTACAGATGCTCTTAAAGGCCTATCTGAGTTGCAGGATTTGTAGAACGTAGCAATAGATAAAACACATAAACTGAATGGCATGTCTTCTTCGATATTATAGGATCAATATGGGTGTTTGATTGTGCGCAAGAGAAACCTAAGATTCTTCACATAAGGTTTGAGTGGATGTAAAAATTTCTATTAAACCTAGTACAAATGAATCTTAAGAAGAAAAATCATACGAATTATATAATCCTAAGAAACAAACAACTTTAAATCCTCCAATTTTCGTTTGAATCCATTGAACCAAAAGGCCTAAAAAGGAATTCCCTCTCTAGTTTAGAAAAAAAGGGGAGGCCCACCGCCTCGTCTCTTGTCGGTCCCGCACGTGCCGCTCACGAGGCAGTCGGTTCCCGTTCCGGATTCCGATTCCCATCGCCGGCCTTCTCTGGGTATTGGAAGGCGGAATCCCTCGGCGCGCCGCACAAACCCTAAACCCCACCTCCCCACAAATCACGCCGGAATGGCGGCGGAGACGGCGGAGAACGACTCCTCGCAGGAAACCCCGCCCCTCGCTGCCACCGCCGGTGCCGCCGGCGGCCCCAATCCCTGCTGCGCCAAGGTAACCGGTCCCCCTTCTCCTCGACTCTTTGCGACGCGTTCTCTTTTCGGTCTGTTCGCTTTCTTGATGGATCCCCTTTTTTTGTTTCTCTGGTTCCGTAGCTATGGAAGAAGTACCAGCAAATTGAGAAGGGCCGGGCGGTGCTGCGGGAGGCGGTGAAGCTCCTGAACAGCGAGATTGACAAGGTGCGGAATGAGAAATCAGCTCTGGCCGAAGGTACGGAGTTCTCCAACTCGTTCATGCTGTGTTGATCTGGTTGATTCCTTCCGCATTATGATTCTAGCTAGCTGGAGCGTGTTAGAACGCTCACTTTGCAAGATGAACAAGAACAAAGACTAAATTTTGGGTTGTCACACTTTAGCTTGCTAGTACTACCTCCGTCCGGAAATACTTGTCATCAAAATGAATAAAAGGGGATGTATCTAGATGTATATTAGTTCTAGATACATCCCTTTTTATCCATTTTGATGACAAATATTTTCTGACGGAGGGAGTATATGTTAAGCCACTAATTGACCTTATAATAAAATCCTCTTCTTCATCTGGAGAAAACAAAAGCCTTCGTGTATTAAAAGATTGTTGTTCGGAAGTATCTAATGCTCTAAATTCTAATCTAATGGCATGCTAGTAGCATGCTACCAGGAATTTAACAGAAGGTGTCTATCCCAAAGAAGATGAGCCTTCAAAGTATGTTTGTTTCTCCTGATGCTTTCTTATACTCTCAACATCCACTATTTCATCTGTAATATAGACCTTGTCCATGTTGCATGTAGCTAGAAATTCAAGTACTTAAGATTTCTATGGTCAATCCACAAGGCGTTCTTGTTTCTACATGGCTTTACCACTTCATCTGTGAACCTTTCGGTATGCACATCATGCACTAATAGGTTGTTCTTCCTGCTTTCTGGATGGTCAGTGTGCAAGGAGGAGCGTCTCCGAGCTGATTCAGCAGAAGCAGCTAGGGAAACCGAGTCTGATGCCAGAGATATATTAGAGAAAGAGGTAATTGAACTGAAGGCTGAGAACTTGGCCCTGCATCAAAAACAAAATTTTGGCAAAAACAGTGATGAGCTCTTACGCATCTCTGAGTTGGAGGAAGAAAATAGAAGGCTCAAACAGGTTTTAGGAGAAGAAAAGTTGAAAAGTGATTCTGAGAAGAAAAAGGTCGAAGAAGCAAAGAGCAAGGCTTTAGAAGCGCAAAAATTATTGAAGTCTGAAACACATAAGTATGAAGAGTACAAAAGGCTTGCTGATACAGAAAGAAAAATAGCCAATGATTTGAAGGCATCATGTGAAAAATTGAGGACTGAAGTAAATGAAACCAGGGCGCAGTTGTCTGCTCAGATTCAGAAAACAGGGGAGGCACATAAAAAGGCCGAAGCGGAGAAGCAGAAGGCTGCCAGAGAAAAGAAATGTGCTGATTCTGAAAAAATGTTAGCAGAGAAGAACAAAAAACTAATTGAAGTTGAGAGGAAAAAGGCAATGGAAGAGAAGAGCCATTCTAACCATTTGCTTGCACAGTTACAGGAACAGAAGAAACTGAATGAAAGCTTGCAAGTTAGCATTGAGGCTCAAAGAAAGAATGCTATGTCTGAGAAAAACCGTGCAGACCACCTGTTACAGAAGTTGGAAGAGGAGAGAAAACGTAGTGAATGTTTACAGAGGAAGTCTGATGATTTGAGTGCCACTAGGGATATGGTTTCTCTTGGCAAACATGGAATACAACATATTGGTGTAGCTACTGAAAGTGCTAACATAAAACTTCTCAAAGAGAAGCTGAAGCGGAAGAAAGATCAACTAAAGCATGTGAAAAATGAATCAAAGTTAGAGAAATCATTGATAAGAAAAGAGATTGAGCTCCTAAAACAGGACTGGATGAAGCCGCTGAATCGGTTTAACATGCTTGATGACCATCTTGCTGGTGGTGTTGAAGGTATTCATGCAATGAAAAAGGTATGTATCCTGATAGCTACTTATCAGTATCATGAGCTCTATGAAGGAAGGTAGTTATGTAGAATTTGATGCTCAAAGGTATCATGGTAATGTATAATTTCAAATTCAATGTACAATAGCTCACTACTGCAAACAGAGAATTTCTTCATACGGAAATTGTCAACATGTTGGAATTTTTTCTGTTAGTCTGCTCAGACTGTAAAAGTAGACTTAACGATAAATCTAGTAACATCATTTAGGTGCTAGTAGTTTTTCATCATTAGAGATGGTCAAACTTAGATTTTTTTTACTGTTCCAATGCTAAAAGGACCTGCATTCTGTTTTCAAATGGAGACATCACAGTTGCTTTTGTCAATCTTCATGTGTTCACATCGAAGAATCGAGGAAAGTTAACAGTGAAGGGGTTTGTAGTACGGCAAGAAAATGTTAGCTCCTCTATTCTCGAATTCGATATCATTTTAGATGCTCGATCTACCAGTTCTAACTTTTCCCATTCTATATTAACATGTTACTAAAAAAAACTTATTTTATGATAGTTTTAACAATAAATATATTGAATATTGTTATCATTTTGTGCCAGTTTGATACTTAAATGTAAATTGTTTGAATCAATTTCTGTTTACACTATTGAATATCTGAGTCGTAGTTTGCAAATGTAAGTCCAAAGCACATTTAAACTAAAACAATTTAATATCTGAGTCGTAGTTTGCAAATGTAAGTCCAAAGCACATTTAAACTAAAACAATTTAATATCTGAGTCGTAGTTTGCAAACGTAAGTCCAAAGCACATTTTGATATAAAGACTAAAGTGGAGGTCATTTTTTATGTTACTAGAGGTGCAATTGGTATATTTAGACAAAATGATGTGCACTTGCTAGTGTTTTTACATGTAGATGCCACTAATATTCTGTTGATCAGCTGCTGAATTTTATTAGTATGCACCTATACTTTTAAGTTCTCACATTCGCTAAGAATTTTCTCTTGCACCTACTTTTATATGAACTAACCTTATCATTGATCATCTTGGCAGCTGAAGCGTCAACCGGAGGTACATGACTTGGAACGTACTCTTCGTCCTCGTAATCCAGTTGCTGCCCCATATTTCGGGTTACAAGCTGGGATTATTCCTTTTACTTCTGCCCCAAGAGAATACACTTCATATCAGTTGCCTAGAGAAAGCTGCACAAGACCAATCTCAGGTACTAGTTCTGAATTAGAGCCTCCTATTGGTAGTGCTCTCAGAACGGAGTCCAAAAATCACCACAGATCTTCACGTCCCACATCCATATCTGATAAAAAGTTCATGGGCTCCCAGGGTAAGGAAAGCCTATTTGTCTCATCAACAGGTACCAGAAAGAACCAGAACTCCACAGGTTCAGAGTTACCCCCTAAAGACTGCAGTACAAGGAAACAAGATAGAGCGCTGCTGGAGATTTCTGGTCATTCATCTCGACGGAAGGCATTGAAGTCATTACTGCCTGGTGGTACAGAAGTTGTAGATCAAATGCCTAATGGTGGTAGGAAGAGAAAAAGGACAAAAAATTCTGTAGAATCACTTCCCCATGATGCCGCTGCAAATAATTATTTGGCATTCGGTGATGATCGTTCATGTCCGCAGCAACAAAATATCATCATCCCATGTATAAACAAAGAGGGCTCGCAAAATCGTAGCAGGAAATGTCATGCGGCCGTTGATAAATCCTTGAGTGGCTGTGCTAAAGTATTGTCTCCTGGAGCAGCAAATGCTTGCGCAGGCAGTAAATTTGCTTCATTGCTCTCTTTTGAGAAATTGATTGAAGGGGACTGCTTGAAGTTGCTCAATTTGGACAATGATGCTGATGAGGAGAAGTACAGAAAGGCAATGAAGAGACCTCTTTCACCAGATGTGCCCATTGTTCTACCCACTATAACTAGAAGGCCTATGTCTCCGCATTTGGTTGATGGCAATGATATTCAATATGATAGAGATTGTTCTGCGTCAAGGTCTGATGGCAGTTTGTCGGAAGTTCAGAAATTATCTCAGAATGCTAAGTTTCAATCATCCTATAGTAGAACTGAATACAGTGGCAGTGTTACGGAGCTGTGTGCAAACAATAAATCTAATACAGTAGATAATGATCCTTACAACACCAAATTGGTTGATGTGTCAGTTACAGCCAGATCGGTCAATGTTTCACGTGGGAATGTGGCCTCAAATTCCTTAGTTTCCGTCGCTGTGGATTTGGAGAATACCATGGGACCACAGTTCTCAGAAAGTAGCTGCAGAGACCATGCAAATGCCAGTTTGCATTCGGCACCTAATAAAAGCAGGCTAAATCAAATGTTTGATGCATCATCAGATCCTGAACTGCAAAGTAATGTTGGAACAAGTAAATCACGAGTAGCTGGGCCAGTCAGTTTGACCACAAATAGTGTGATTGGTTGTTGTCATGGAGCTGGAAACAACACTATTGACTTTTTTGGCGTTTCTAGTTTGAAAAGAAGCAGCCTAATAAAGATACTTCGCTATTGGGATGCCCTGTCTTCTGAAGCTGGTAAACTGTCTGAGGATATTTATGTTGATGGTCCATTACTAGAAAGAGTATCAACCGAATCACTGCTGCTTCCAGAGTAAGTCTGCTTGCATTGAGCTGACTGTTTTTCTATTCATTTTAGCAGTTACATGCTCTTCTATTACTGCCATGAGCATTCATATTGCAAAATAAGTAACACTTCTGTTTTCTTATGCAGAGAGAGGGTTCCCCTCATTTTTTCCCTTTTGTTGTGGGATGTTCGTAAATTAACAACAGAACCTGTTGATCAATACCTTGCTTCGTCGGCCTTTTCCATGACTGGTATAATGACGGGTAGGCTTTCGATATTTCAGTTTTTTCATCACTTTATTATTTCCCTTTCCCCCTTATGTGCAAACAAATAATAAATAACTGGGTTTGCAACTTTGATGTGGTTTATGCTGCGCAAGAACTTTGTGCAAACATTTGGTTCCTTTATCGGGTGGGAGAGTTTAGAACCAGTTAAGAGTAAAATCAACTAAAGTACCACAAAAATGGAATTCCATCCAAATCTGTATTTTTGATTTTGATGCTGTTCCACCAGGTAGAAACTTCTTTAATGCTACAGTTTTATATACCATTGGTAGCCTTTTAGACATTGCTGCTATTTGACTATCATTTCTCATAAAGTTACACAATGTTACTTCTACTTCTACCAATAACATTTAATATTCTCACGTGTTAACTGAAATTCCTTGATGGCAGTATCTGAAATTATTCATCAAGCTTAGATTGTGATGTGGCAAGTAGAGTTTTCTTCTGAAGTACATGTAGGTTATTTGTCAAGTTCAGTTTGTGAGTATTTTTCTTCTGTCGAAGTGATTTAGCTTTCTTCTATAAGAAACTACTCCATGCCTTGGTTGTCTTCATTAATTCATTGTTGTTAACTTATTTTATACTTGAGCCACACCACATGAGATTATGGCTGTACCGAGCTAGTCATTGTATGTCGTACGAATAGCTTCTGAATCGCGTTTTCAGACATTATTTTGAAATTTCCATTATTTTCCTTGCAGTGAAACCTTACATGGAAACGATATTGGGCCTCCTAAAAAGCAACCATCTGGATGTCCTTGTCTCCTTAATTGAGGATTTTCTCGTGAACAAAGAAGTTATGGTTTGCGATAAAATGGGAGTTAGGAATTCTGTTGCAATCAAGTATTGTCACCTAGATGATGAAACTGGCATACAAGTATCCACTAAGCCTGCGACTGTAAATCAGTTTATCTCTGCTTGCATCCTTTTGGCTTCAATATGTGTTAAAGTGGAGAGGCTGGATGTGGTTTTAGAGGTTTCATACAGAGTTCTTCAGATGGGCAAATTAAACCTTTCCTGGACCATGTTGGCTCTCCATGTCTTTGGTTCCGTATGTGGTGATAAGTTGCGCTTTCTGAAGAGCTGTAACCTTCTCATGACAACTGTACGGTTGGTTGTCCTGCTTCTCGAGAGCACAGACACTTCTTCGTGCCTTGTGTCATCTTATATTCAGTCCAATAGACCAACAGCTTTCCCATCCTGTACACATTGTGTGTTTGATGTGGATACAGTGTCTATAGATGTTTTTATCTCTTCTCTGCTCGATGAGCTAGATTTATGTGCTCTGTCATGGAACAATCATGCCAATTCAAATGAAGCTATTACAAGGCACAGTTCTCATTCAGGATCAAGTGGACTGGAGATCAATTGTGGTGAATCTTGCAATATCTCCAAGCAAGCAAATTTTACTGAGGATACCAATTATCCTGCAGAGAGAGACCTGTGCTATTTCACTGAGATAATATCTCTGCTTGAGCTGTTTGGGAACTACATGGTATGGTCAACTTCTTCATCTTACTTGATTTCACTTTATCTTGATAGTTTATTTTTTGGAGTTATCTAACATGTGAACAATATTGACTGCCAGACAGCACATTTTCATGTCCCAGGGGAATTTTTCAGCTCTTGTATTTCATAGTTAGATAGTATTAGTTTAATACTACCTCCATAACTAAATATACGATGTTTTTGCAGTTCAAATTGAGTTGCAAAAATGTCTTGTATTTAGTTACAGAGGTAGTAGTTTTTACCTTTAACTCCCATGTCAAATCAGAATCATTTCAAAAGAACTAAACATCGTTGTTTCTAGCATCATGGCTCTTTTGATGAACTTTGCTTAAGTTGAAACTATTCTTCTTATTATTAGTAGCAATCGAATATCTGCTATGCAATTGCACACATCATCTGTTTCATTATAGACTGACTATTCATGTTTGTTTTTAGAGCTGCGAGTGGACATACAAAAATGTTGTTGTCCGTCTTCTGAAGATTTTGGAATCATGCACATGTGAGGAGTATTCAGCTGCTCTCTTGGTACTTGTCAGCCAGCTTGGAAGGTTTGTGCCATTTTCCTTCTTCTTTTAAATATGAATGCTTAGAAATCACTTACACAGTTGTGAAATATGTACTGCCTCTTATTTCATGATTTTACGAGGAAATGTGTTCTTTCTATTTGATGTTACGGGATTTTAGTAAGAGGTACTAGTCATGTGCCTACTTATTCCTGTAGTTCCCCTAGCTCAATTTGTCTACCCTTTCCTGCATTTAATTTCTTTATCTGTTAGCCACAAAGGTTAAAGATACGATGTTTCGGGGACAAACAATTTAATATGGTAGCAAGACACTCAACTTAATATGTGGTTTACCTTGTGCCTTTTAGGAAAATAGTAAGTATACAAAAGTCTTAAACAACAACAACAACAACAACAAAGCCTTTAGTCCCAAACAAGTTGGGGTAGGCTAGAGGTGAAACCCATAAGATCTCGCAACCAACTCATGGCTCTGGCACATGGATAGCAAGCTTCCACGCACCCCTGTCCATAGCTAGCTCTTTGGTGATACTCCAATCCTTCAGGTCTCTCTTAACGGACTCCTCCCATGTCAAATTCGGTCTACCCCGCCCTCTCTTGACATTCTCCGCACGCTTTAGCCGTAAGCTATGCACTGGAGCTTCTGGAGGCCTACGCTGAATATGCCCAAATCATCTCAGACAATGTTGGACAAGCTTCTCTTCAATAGGTGCTACCCCAACTCTATCTCGTATATCATCATTTCGGACTCAGTCCTTCCTTGTGTGGCCGCACATCCATCTCAACATACGCATCTCCGCCACACCTAACTGTTGAACATGTCGCCTTTTAGTTGGCCAACACTCAGCGCCATACAACATTGCGGGTCGAACCGCCGTCCTGTAGAACTTGTCTTTTAGCTTTTGTGGCACTCTTGTCACAGAGAATGCCAGAAGCTTGGCGCCACTTCATCCATCCGGCTTTGATTCGATGGCTCACATCTTCATCAATACCCCCATCCTCCTGCAGCATTGACCCCAAATACCGAAAGGTGTCCTTCTGAGGTACCACCTGGCCATCAAGTCTAACCTCCTCACACCTAGTAGTACTGAAACCGCACATCATGTACTCGGTTTTAGTTCTACTAAGCCTAAACCCTTTCGATTCCAAAGTTTGTCTCCATAACTCTAACTTCCTATTTACCCCCGACTATCGTCAACTAGCACCACATCATCCGCAAAGAGCATACACCATGGGATATCTCCTTGTATATCCCTTGTGACCTCATCCATCACCAGTGCAAAAAGATAAGGGCTCAAAGCTGACCCCTGATGCAGTCCTATCTTAATCGGGAAGTCATCCGTGTCGACATCACTTGTTCGAACACTTGTCACAACACTATCGTACATGTCCTTGATGAGGGTAATGTACTTTGCTAGGACTTTGTGTTTCTCCAAGGCCCACCACATGACATTTCGCGGTATCTTATCATAGGCCTTCTCCAAGTCAATGAACACCATATGCAAGTCCTTCTTTTGCTCCCTATATCTCTCCATAAGTTGTCGTACCAAGAAAATGGCTTCCGTGGTCGACCTCCCAGGCATGAAACCAAACTGATTTTTGGTCATGCTTGTCATTCTTCTTAAGCGGTGCTCAATGACTCTCCCATAGCTTCATTGTATGGCTCGTCAGCTTAATTCCACGGTAATTAGTACAACTCTGAACATCCCCCTTGTTCTTGAAGATTGGTACTAATATACTCCGTCTCCATTTTTCTGGCATCTTGTTTGCCCGAAAAATGAGGTTGAAAAGCTTGGTTAGCCATACTATTGCTATGTCCTCGAGACCTTTCCACACCTCAATGGGTACACAATCAGGGCCCATCGCCTTGCCTCCTTTCATCCTTTTTAAAGCCTCCTTAACCTCAGACTCCTAGATTCGCCGCACAAAGCGCATGCTGGTCTCATCAAAGGAGTCGTCCAGTTCAATGGTAGAACTCTCATTCTCCCCATTGAACAGCTTGTCGAAGTACTCCCGCCATCTATGCTTAATCTCCTCGTCCTTCACCAAGAGTTGGCTTGCTTCGTCCTTGATGCATTTGACTTGGCCAATATCCCTCGTCTTCCTCTCTCGGATCTTGGCCATCTTATAGATGTCCCTTTCGCCTTCCTTCGTGCCTAACCGTTGGTAGAGGTCCTCATATGCCCGACCCCTTGCTTCACCAACAGCTCGCTTTGCGGCCTTCTTCGCCATCTTGTACTTCTCTATGTTGTCTACACTCCTATCCAGATATAGGCGTCTGAAGCAATCTTTCTTCTCTTTAATCGCCTTCTGGACATCATCATTCCACCACCAGGTATCCTTATCTTCGCTTCTCCTTCCCCTGGACACTCCAAACTCCTCCGAGGCCACCTTACGAATGCAAGTTGCCATCTTCATCCACACATTGTCCGCATCCCCTCCTTTCTCCCAAAGGCCCTCCTTAATGACCCTCTCCTTGAACGCCTGAGCTACCTCCCCCTTGAGCTTCCACTACTTCGTTCTAGGGACTTTGGCACGCTTATCCCGCTGGACACGAATCCGAAAGCGGAAGTCAACAACCACCAGCTTATGCTGGGGTACAACACTCTCTCCAGGTATCACCTTACAGTCTAGGCACGCACGCCTGCCTATCTTCTCTTCTCGAGAGGATGAAATCAATCTGGCTAGAGTGTTGGCCACTACTAGAAGTCACCAGATGTGATTCCCTCTTTCTAAAGAGGGTGTTAGCTACAATCATGTTGTAGGCTAGAGCAAAGCTTAAGACATCTTCTCCTTCTTGATTCCTGATGCCATAGCCAACTCCCCCATGCGCCCCTTCAAAACCTGTGTTAGATGTACACCACGTGGCCATTGAGGTCTCCTCCTATGAAGAGCTTCTCACCAATCGGTACACTCCTAACCATGTCTTCCAGGCCTTCCCAGAACTCCCTCTTGGTGTTCTCATTGTGGCCTACTTGCGGGGCATACGCGCTGATAACATTGAGAACCAAGTCCTCAACTACCAGCTTGACCAGGATAATCCGGTCCCCACGTCTCTTGACGTCTACCACTCCATACTTGAGGCTCTTGTTGATCAAGATGCCTACGCCATTTTTGTTTGCAGCCGTCCCCGTGAACCACAGCTTGAAGCCGGTATCCTCCACCTCCTTCGCCTTCTGTCCTCTCCATTTGGTTTCTTGGACGCAAAGGATATCAGCACCTCTCCTCACCGCTGCATCAACTAGCTCCCGAAGCTTCCCTGTCAGAGACCCTACGTTCCAGCTACCTAAGCGAATCCTCCTAGGCTCGGCTAGCTTCCTTACCCTTCGCACTCGTCGAGTCAAATGCGAAGACCCTTGCCCATTTTCCACTACATTCGGGCGCCGATGTAGCGCGCCACTAAGGATGCGACGACCTGATCCTCGCTTACTTGCCACCGTATCCGGATCAAGATACGGCGCGCTACCTTGGGGGTGACAGCCCTGCCCTTGCCCATTTTCCACCACACCCGGGTTCCGATGTAGCGCGTCGCTGAGAGGGTTACGCCCCAACGAAAATCTTTTGGGTTTCATCTCCATAAGAGTGGCTGAGTTTTTATGTTGGCTCGCCAAGCCTATCACAACCCTCCTCCTTTGCCCGGGCTTGGGACCGGCTATGTTGAGACAACATAGGCGGAGTTATACAAAAGTCTTAAACATCAAATAAAGAACACTGGGGGGGAGGGGGTTATTGAATTGTTTCTTCTCCTTCTCTCATGATGGGTGACTGATCAGTTTTCCATCACTAGAAGACCCCAGGTGCATGTGTTGTGTGACATCACGTGTGTATTATGCAGTTTTATGTTTGCTAATCTAAGTATACAGCAGAACATGTTGGAAAATATTTGGTACATCTTTTTGGAAATTGAGATCTCATATATCTTGATTGTTGAGGTGGTGTTTTTTTTCTTAAAGAAAACTCTACCAGTTATTCCAATATATGTGATGGGTGTAAAGATTAGAATCTAATGTCACAGTGGCATCCTTGGGAACTTTCTTTCACATGATTAAGTTGAGACACTGTCACAAGAATTCTTCACACTGGGAGGCCCTGCATTTCTTCTCTCGCATTCTTTTAAGCATGAAACCGGTGGTACAATCTGTTCTTGACTTACGGTCTTCATTCTCCAAGCTAGACCAGCTCTTTTGATATGACTGATACTCTGCCATGATTATATGTTCTTTAAATGAGTCTATTAGTGGTGAAATGATCTCTTAGCTTTCTATGTTCTCTCTAGTTTAGCATGTTCTTTATCTTTAGGCCTTTTAAGGGTGATAGTCTCTTTCCCCCTCTTCTTTTTATTTTGAAATATGCCTTTTGTGCATGTTTATTGCATAAATACTGTTTCAACTTCTGTTAATAGATTTAGTGCTGGTACACGTTACCTTCTCGAGCTGTTTTCATTTTTCATTGACATTTTACAATTGCTTGATTACTATTTTGCAGGTTTTTCATTGATGATGTTGGTTATGAGACAGAAGCAGTAGTTGAGCTGAGGAACAAGTTAGCAGTGCTAATAGGGACGAGTTTTACAAGATCAAGGAGCATACCTGTTCAGTTCTCTGCCATTGGTGCGCTGCTCAGTCTCTTTCCATTGACATTTGATAAAATAGTTTCTAGCCAGACTGGACCATTATCAGGTCCATGTGTTCTGCAAGCGAGTCAGATTTCTGAATGGTTTGGTCAGTTAAGCAAGGAGAATCAATCTTTTGCGCGTTCCTTTTTTAGCTGAGTCGGTGGGTATTCCAGCATTCAGGCTATCTGCTCCGGTGGACTAAGAAAGCATCCCATTGATATTTTGGGTTGTTCAGCGCAGGGGCACTCATGATCTCACATGACGCCATTATGATTAATCTTTCTCCTAAAGAGCATATGGGGGAGAATGTTTTATTCTCTTTGAGGAGGCTGAACTTGACTTCTCTACAGACCTTTTGAGGCAGGTGTGAGATTCAAATGCAGAACCACAAGCTAGGATTGTGCTTCTTCATGCATAATTCTTTCGGGAGAAATCTGAATATGAAAGGATCACTAGAAAGATTTGTCAACAAGCCAAATTTGAAAGAAGTTGCATGTCTGGGATCATCGAAGGAGGTACTTCAAATTTGACCTGGTTTAACTCAACATGGAATATCTTCAATGTCGCAGAGAGGGTCTGTGGTATGCCCTGATCTGAAGGCGCTGCATCGGCCTCAAGCCACCACCGGATGTAGGCACATCAAATTTGACGCTGGTCAACAAATCTGATTTTTTTTTTGGGGTGAGGTACTTGATCCGCGTAATAGCAGAGTTACACAGTGTATGTTTGTGTGAACGGTTTTTTTTTCTTGGAGGTGATTCGGAATTTTATGGTATCACCTTCCGAGTACTTATTGGAACTTGTTGACCGTAGAGATAGATGTACAGCAGCAAAATCCAAGAGTTTTTAACCCAGCACGGGTCAACTTGTCCCTTCTGATGTATGAATGCAAGTTTAGCTTCAGCGCCTTTTCAAATTCGATTATAGCAGTCCTAGTACAAACGCTGGTTTTGTAATGCCAGAGATGAAGTTTCATCATAACATAATGAAATAAGCTTCTAGCGCCCCTGTCCATTTCATACTCTATGATTCTCATCTCAACTATTGGGCACTGACTTGACGCATTTTCTGCCTATGTTTTGACCCTCGACAAAAGAATTAGTAACTTGATGCATTTTCTGCCTACGTTTTGACCCTTGACAAAAGAATTCGTAAATTGCAAAATTGATAACTCAGTTGCCACCTAGATTCCTGCCGTAGCTCGACTTGTCAAGCCTCATTATTGTATCATGTCAATTTCTTGGCCCAATCCTTTTTAGAAAAAGAAAGAGATTGATCCCGAGTTTTTTTAGATTAAAGAAAAAAAAAACTTCTGTACTGCATTTCGTGTATGCCCAGCCTATAATAATAAAATTGGAATGTTGTAAAAAATCGACTTGTCAAGCCTCATTATCGTATCATGTCAATTTCTTGGCCCAATCCTTTT
>NC_057801.1:559969396-559973617 GCF_018294505.1 Triticum aestivum
AATTGGAATGTTGTAAAAAATCGACTTGTCAAGCCTCATTATCGTATCATGTCACTTTCTTGGCCCAATCCTTTTTAGAAAAAGAAAGAGATTGATCCCGAGTTTTTTTAGATTAAAGAAAAAAAAAACTTCTGTACTGCATTTCGTGCATGCGCAGCCTATAATAATAAAATTGGAATGTTGTAAAAAATCGACCAATAAAATTGGGATGTTGTAAAAAATCGACCACGCTGGGACTCGAACCCAGAATCTCCCGCTCCGGAGGCGAGCGCCTTATCCATTAGGCCACGCGGTCATCTTGTTAACATTCGACTGGAAAGCGTATATAACCACAACAGTATATGGGGCTCAGAATTCAAAGGAGAAACTAAGTAATACTGGTACTCCTAATGAATTATGGCGTCTTCTAATATAAGTATATATTTTCTTTTTCTTTTTTGCGGGATAATGAAGAGCTTTATTCATATGATGAGGCACCAGTCCTGTCCGCCATAAGGCTAGTGACCAGGAACCCGGGGGGGTCCATCCAACACTCCGTTGCCTCCAGTGTGCAAGCTTTCTTAGCACATAGGTGGGCTGGAATGTTTGCATGTCTCCTTACATGAACAATATCAAAAGAAAACAAAGTAGCAGCTAGCTCCTCTATATCTAACAGTAACGACGCTATGACAGAGCGCGAAGTCATGCACGATTTCCAGAGGTTCACCACCTTCAAGCTATCTGTCTCAATCTCCACACGCGCAAAGCCGTGAAGTGTTGCCACAATCACACCTTCACGTATAGCTAGTGCCTCCGCGACGAGAGGATCTGTATTGCCTGGGCAAGGTTTACACCAGGCAGCAATAAAACCTGAAGATGAACGAGCAACACCCCCAATCCCTCCTCTATGCTCCTGCATAGAAATACCAGCGTTGGTGTTGATCTTAGTCAACTCTCCCTCTGGTGGTCTCCACCCATGGCCCGGTAGTATGCTTGCGTGCTTGGTCGGGAGCTCCAACACCACAAGAGCATCTCTCATCATCTTTAGTGACTGAACCGGATCCATACTGGCCCTGTCGTGGGTGTCATTGTTGCGAGATGTACAGATGGCCCACATGACCGTAATGATTTTTGCCCTGTCTGCTGCATCAAACTTAGCATCACAGAGAATATCTCTAGACCACGTCAATTCATACAGTTCTGGGAGCTTGATGTTGACCCACTCGCCTGCTTCCCTCCAGAACCTCTTTACAAGATTGCATTTTATCAATGCATGATACATGTCCTCATCTGCTGCCAGACACACTTTGCATCTGGCTAGAGTTGTAATATGTCTGTGTTTGAGAGTACTTTCGACAGGTAGAATTCCTCGAAGCACTCGCCACCAGAACACGCGGACTTTTGGCACCACGTTCAGCTTCCAAAGTCTTGTCCATAACTGCTTATTTGTCTCCGATGCTTCTGTGACCGACCCTTCTTCTAGAGCACGATGCTCGTTATGAATCATTAGAGTTCGGTACGCTGGTTTTTCAGTATAGACTCCTTCCTTTTCTGCTGACCATGCCCAATAATCATCCCCTCCCATACGCCTTAAGGGAATATTCAGTATTGCATCGGCTTCAGGAGTTATAAAGTTTTCCCTCACGACATTGATCTTCCATCTCCTAGTTTCGTCATCAATCAAGTCTGAGACCGTGGCTAAATTAGTAGCCCCTAATTCCACAGACGGTTTCATGGATAGCAGCCCTGGAACCTAAGGGTCGCTCCAAATCGACACCATTGTGCCATCTCCAATCCTTGTGATCATCCCAGCTTCTAGGGCCTCTCTCCCTGCCAAGATGGCACACGCCAGGTTGAGGAAGCAAGTGGATGCGTGAAGGCCTCCCAGAAGTCAGTGTTTGGGAAATACTTAACTTTGAGCACTCGTGCACATAGCGAGTTAGGGCTAGTAACGAGTCTCCAACCATGTTTCCCCAGGAGGGCCGGGTTAAACAACTGTAAGTTTCTGAAACCCATCCCTCCCTTCTCTTTCGGGGTAGCAAGGGAATCCTAATCAACCCAGTGCAAGGATCGACGATCAAGCGAGCTACTCCACCAGTAACGCGCCATATATGATGATAAACCCTTGCAAACTTTCTTCCTTAGCTTGAAGCAGCTCATAGAAAACGCTGGTATGACCCGAGCCACGAATTTGAACCGAACCTCTCTTCCTGCACATGAAATCATGCGTTCTGTACCCCCCCATGCAGCTTGCTTCTCATCCTCTCATTTAGGTGATCAAAAGTCTCGCTTGTGATTCACCCAGTTGCAGTAGGTAAACCCAAATATCTCTCATTGAAGGCTTCAACCGTGATTCCTATAAGATACTTCAGCCTCTGTCTGACTGGATCTGGTGTGTTGGGACTGAAGAAAATAGAGCTTTTTCTCTGTTTACACACTATCCAGAGCATCCACCATAGATCCTAAGAACTTGATTCAACCTTCCGGCGCTAGCTTCTTTTGCATTCATAAAAATTAAACTATCATCAGCAAAGAGAAGGTGATTCACCCCAGGCGAATGATTACTCACCCTAATTCCTCTGTCCACATGTTGCCCACCCAGATTGTTTAACAGACTAGCGAATCCTTCTGCATAGAGTAAGAACAGATAAGGCGAGTAGGGGTCCCCCTGACGTAAACCCCTTGATGGAGTGAAACAAGGCAACAGTTCTCCATTCACTCGTACAGTGAACCTGACAAATGTCACACATTTCATTGTCAGTCTCACAAACCTTGTGCTGAAGCCCAACCTTAGCATGATAGCTTCCAGATAATGCCATTCCACGCGGTCATATGCTTTCATCATGTCAAGCTTGACAGCACACACGTGATTTCTCCCCTTCTTACGCCTCCTCATCGCATGAACACTCTCATAAGCAATTAGTACATTATCAGTAATGAGGCGCCCGGGAACAAAAGCACTCTACTCCTCACTTACAATGTCTCCGAGGAATTCCCTAGCTATGTTGGCAATGCATTTGGAAGCGATTTTGTATAACACAAAGCATAAGGAAATGGGTCTATACTGAGAGATGCGCCGTGGGTACCTTACCTTAGGTATAAGAGTAATAGAGGTGTCATTCATTCCCACTGGCAACTCACCCCCATTCAAAAAATCCAAGATAGCCAGCACTATATCATCTTGAAGAAGATCCCAGTGCCGCTGAAAAAACCACGTCGTGAAGCCATCCACCCCCGGTGCTTTGGCTGGTGCCATTTGAAACAATGTCGTCTTCACCTCCATGGTTGTGAAAGGTTTATCAAGGTGTTCATTCATGGGCGGCGTCACCTTGGGCGGAACCAGATTGATCAACTCGTCCATAGGTTGGAAACCCTGGAAGGTATATAAAGCTTCATAGAAACCTTGAACTTTTGCACAATTCTCTTCAAAAGTCTGATACGTTGAACCATCGGCTTTCTCCAAGAACTCAATTTTATTCGACCGCTTTCGTTGAGCCGCTTGGGCATGGAAATAGCCTGTGTTACGGTCACCCTTGCGAAGCCAGAGAACTCTGGATCTCTGCCTCAAACCATATCTCTTGTCGGAGAGCTTCACATAGTTGCTTCCCGAGTGCACGTTCCTCATCTTTAGGGCCCCGCCCCGTGGAGCAGGCTCGTAGACGATCGAGCTTTGCGCGCAGTTTTCGGACTTTGCGTGTTAGATTGCCGAATTCCTTCGCTCCCCAACTAGCAAGTTGTTGTTGCAACTCTTCTAATATAAGTATAGGGGGTCTTAATTTGTTCAGTATTTGTTCTTCACGTTTTACTACGAAATATTCAATGGATTAGTTGATATAGTTCGTCTAGCTCGTCTTTTATTTACAATCAAAGAACGTATTTATTTTCCTTTAAAGATGTTTGCTGTCATATCGGGGGAAAGCAGAGTTAAGGTAGGTTTTTTTTGAGACATTTTGGGCAACACAAGTTGAGATGGTGTCCAGCCACCTGCAAAAAAAAAGATGGTGTCCACCCAGGGAGCATAGTGTGGGCCGCATTCTGGCTCTCCCTTGTTCGCCCTCGATATACGAATGGGCCAAACTGCATCTCCATGCTGGCCCATCCACAGCTGGCCCTGAGGAAACCCCAGGTCGCAACCTAAAATAAAAAAGGAGGAATACCTCAACGTTTGTCTCAAAAAAAAAAAACTCAACGTGGCGGCGAAAGCGAAGGAAGCCACCGCCCATCCACCCGCGTCCATCCACC